>NW_026853403.1:0-19041 GCF_026571515.1 Ruditapes philippinarum
GCCCAATTTGTTGTTGCATTTTAGAGGGAAAAAAATCATTATTCAAATGCTACCTTGTTCATCCATCTTGTCTGAATGGAACACTAACAATTATTTAAAATATTTTATTAACACTTCACACAGTGATACAGACCTGTGAGATGAGGTGCTTTTCTTTCCCAATATACAATCACTACACACATTGTAGAGATATAATTGGATATGTATTTACTAGTCGTCTATCTTATATTATTCTAAGATAGGTTACACACACCATTAGATATATCCAGGTAGAATGAATAACTATAACTTGTCTTTTTATCCAAATATACAATCACTACAAACCTTAAATAGATATAGTTGGATGTGTATTAAATAGTTATCTATCTCCAATATAATTCTAAGATAGGTTACGCACACCATTAGATATATCCAGGCTGAAATTATAACGATCTCCTGCAACTGGTTGTCGTCTTTTTTCCCCAATATACAATTTCTACAAACCTTATATAGATATAGCTGGATGTGTTTTAACTAGTTATCTATCTCCAATATAATTCTAAATTAAGATAGGTTACACACACCATTAGATATATCCAGACTGAAATAATAACTACCTCCTGTAACTGGTTGTATTTTTTCCCCAATATACAATCTCTACAAACCTTAAATAGATATAGATGGATGTGTATTAACTTGTTATCTATCTCCAATATAATTCTAAGATAGGTTACACACACAATTAGATATATCCAGGCTGAAATAATAACTACCTCCTGTAACTGGTTGTCGTCTTTTTTCCCCAATAAACAATCACTACAAACCTTATATAGATATAGCTGGATGTGTTTTAACTAGTTATCTATCTCCAATATAATTCTAAGATAGGTTACACACACCACTAAATATATCCAGATTGAAAGAATAACGACCTCCTGTAACTGGTTGTCGTATTTTCCCCATTTGAAATACTGCAATTCTATCGGACAAACAATAATTTCAAACACTATAGAGCTTTTATGGAATGTCCATGAACTTTTTGCTATCTCAAATGAAGTTACACAAACATTACGTGTCAAATAAAAACGTTATTACTGGCTTCAAAATAGGCGTTGAAAATACTGACCTCAAGGATATAGTTTACTTTTCCTACCTGCATGCATACCCTATGTACAGATAAATAAATAAACTGTCTGGTATCTATGATGCAATAGCCGTTTATATACACTTTTTTGGATTGATACGGACAACAATAAATGACAGTCAGATATTTCAAAGACTGTATTGATTGCCTTTAAAGTCATAATTTGATCAACACATTCCACAATGCAGGAAACAAGAGTTAAAATGAGCAATGCAATGGACTAGTTTAATAGTTGGTTGTCATTTCCATAGTAAACTTCACAAATTTGTTATAGTCATTGGAATTTACTTACATACCTAGTGCATCATACCTGATACAGTTAAAAGAGTTTGAAAGGTATACGCTCATTCCATTATGACCAATAAATGTGTATTCACCTATAGATTTATCAAGGTGTAAACAACCGTTTGCTATTAATAGATTTGTCGCCTTACAAAAATCAATTAAGCGTGTCCCATGTGCGTCAAGCACGTGGTCTTTGTTTACCCTTGTACAATTGTAATCATTCGCTAATAATAATACATTACTATCTAAATAACGATCAAATTCAATAAAATCTAATGCTTCTGCCGTGCGACTATTCTTGTCACCTGTAACAAGGACTTTTCCTAACATTTTATACTTTTTTATATCTATTTCTAATTGATTAAACATATCAATATCAAATCTGTTCAATACTTGTGAGTCACGTGGAGGGATATATGTGCAACAAAGATAAACGTCTGTATCACAAGTAATAAAAGATTTACAAATTTTAACCAGCATATACCACTTTGATTTTTGCTAATAATACTAATTTTGTCTTTCAAACTACATTTATAATAAATAGAAATCCCACCAGAGTGTCTCCCTTTTCTAGAATTTATAGATTTGTTTCCATATAAGTGTTCCGTACAATAGCCATCGATATTTAAATTATAATGGGAGTTTTTTGACAGCCACGTTTCTGTTAATAAAATAATGTCATTTTCCTTTATTATTTCTATAAAGTCAGGATCACAAAGTTTTCGAACCAGTCCATTTATATTCCAAGATAAAATGTGCAATTGCTCTTTTTGACACCTCTAAGAAGCGCTATGACTGGAACCACCTGTGTACTCCGTGTTATTCACGTATAATTTCTCCCCAACGAATCGGACATATTTTCCTTTCTTTTTTTCACTCTGGTAGACTGTACTAAGTTCTTTCCTCGCATCTCGCCACTCTTTGGGTATCTGTACTCCAACACCATATCTATGTTGCTTAAGGACATCCTTCATATGGAAAGCTGTATTCCTTACTATTTCTCTGTGACTATACTTGTGAAATTTCACAACAATCGGTCTTGGATTTTTCGGGTTTGGTTAGTGTACCAAGGCGATGGGCTCTATCAAACTCTATCTCAGTACTGATTTTTAATGTATTTTTAATAAATTCTTTTACAATAGAGGCACATGAATTAGGGTCTGTTGCTGTATCATATGTTTGTGGCGAAACATTTATATTTTTGTCCAGTGTTACTTGTAGAGGAACTTGTTAATAACATGGCTGCTTCCGGTGATGTGGTATGTACTTCCGGTAAGCCATAAAATATTAGATTGTCCTTCATATTTCTAAATTCGTTGTCCAAGATGCGTGTTCTAAGTTCTTCCTGGGTTTTACTTAATGTTTTGATTGTAGAATTTAACGTGTCACATGATTTTTGCATGGTCTTTACACTATCTTTAGTTGACGCTAATTCTGTTGTTTGCTTATCATACTTTTCACTGATAAATGTACTGTTGTTTTCTACATCGCAAACTCGCGACTCTATTCTTTTTACCTTAATATCTAGATCATTGAGCTTCAAGCACATTGAGTTTACTACTTTTTCAATATTGTCAATTTTATCAAGTCGGGAGTCGATCTTATCAAGACGGGAGTTCATAGTTTCCATCATAGCTATAGCCCATGGTGGGGTTTGGTTTGTACCTTGATTCATCATTGGTGTACCTGGCGGTAGTGGACCAAGATATTGTTGATTATACTGATACGGAGGTGACTGCAATAATTGGCCAGTAAATGATTGTTGAAAAGTTCCATTAGTACTCATTTCACTATTTATTTTACTTACTGTTGGTGTATCGTATACAAATATGTCACTATGTTGTTTCTTTCGTTTGTTTTGATTGTTTACATCATCACTATCTCTGTTAGTTAACACAGGTAAACTGGTAGGTAAACTGGCAAAACCGGTTTGTCCATTGTGTACACGCTCTGTGTTATGTGTACATGTCTGTTCTAACAAAGGCGAAATCTCTTTACGTTTATTTTTTCTATTTTCCTACAGTAATCTCCCTTGAAAAGCATCATAATTTCGAATAATTTATATATACCGAAAATAATAATTTTTATTCTGTGTAGTGTGTAATATATATTAGTAGTACTTTTGCAGTGCATAAGTTTTTCGTGCTTGTGGTATTTTTAGTTTCAACTTTTCGGCATTTTCTAGTTGGGTGGTTCCAATATTCCTACTTGATTAATGTTGAATCACCCTTAGGATATGTTGCCTGCTTTTTAAATTTGACTTTTGACGTCTTATCTGTGATACGCAGGCTTCATAACCTCTGATCCCCTTTCAAAATTCCATTTTATTTAGTTCCACCCATTGTTTTCTCGTTTAGGGCACACGCTTTTTATGACTTGGGGACCATACGCCGCTTTTCATGGAATGGCACGGCAGTGTCACATTGAAGGTTCCATGATAACCGCCGTATGAACACATCTGCGGATGTTACTAAATTCAAATTTTTACTATTTCATGTTTAAATGTTGACTTCTGCTGAAGCCGGTGCTAGGGAGCGTGGATGGTAAATTGCACTTTCCAGTACCGTCCATGAACAGGCTCAATCAAACTGAGCCTGCAACATTTTCAATTTTGCCGTGTTGGGCTTTCTTTAGGGATTCTGTATTTATCTATTTTAACTATAGTTGAAACAATTTATGTACATGTGAGCATTCCGTATCAGGTTGCACCAACTTGCTAGATATAGCAACATTTAAAAACAAAAGTGAAATGAGAAATTAATAGAAAATAACACACCGCTAATAATCTTTACAAGAAAAAAAGAAATTCTTAATCGATTGATAATTATACACAAAAAAAATTGGGACCGAACCTGGCTGTCTTGCATTGATCTGTAACTAAAACTTTACCACACAACTTTACCTACTGCGTTACGCCGACAGTTGGTAAATTTGTCGATATTCTAATTTATATGGCAAGCCTGCTTCACTTAAGATATTAAACACAATATGATAACTGTTATACACCGTTAAAGTGGACATGACCACCGCGTCACTAAATAATTATCCTAAACGCACAGTATATGTGTATAAATTTAAACAATTTCCCTTATTTCTGGTACAAGAAATGTACAGTTCTCAGAATAGGCTCACTTAGATTCAACACGATCTAATTTACTTTATTGTAGACAAAATATATAAATATAATTTGGACATCCGAATGTGCAAAAACATTAAGCATAACATTTCATTCAAAATGTGACTAAATAACCAAACTAAAATACGAGAATAAATTAAAACAATTTAAAGCAAACATAAATAGTTGCAGAGCAAGACATCAAATGGCAATATATCCGTCATAAAGTCCTAAATTATTTCAAACCTAACCTTTATAATATCTTTTCTTACGAGTCCAAGAAAACAATACTGTTTTTAATTTATATTGTACTCAAAAAGAGACAAAGTTAAAAGAGATATAATATTCCAAGACAAAATGAAGGATAATGATAGACTTGCTAATTTTCATTAACTCGATTAATTATATCAAGTAGGATAAAAAGAATATTTGGTGAAAATAAC
This sequence comes from Ruditapes philippinarum, assembly GCF_026571515.1. Lineage (NCBI taxonomy): Eukaryota > Metazoa > Mollusca > Bivalvia > Venerida > Veneridae > Ruditapes > Ruditapes philippinarum. Next base: position 4,967 of record NW_026853403.1, read on the forward strand.
CATGGATTGTGGAAAGAAATAATAAAGACAGATTTACAAAAATAGTTGGAATCACGGATTAATATTATTTTAATGTAAATCCGTGGTGGAATCGATTTATTTAAAAGTATTGTAAACACAAATGATATGCTGAAATTAAAATTGAAAATACTTTCTTAATATAATTATTTATGTTCCCGTTTTAAGGTCCATCTGCTACACGGTCGTCTCGGGCACACTTCATTGCATCATTTTCCTTACATGCATGCCCTTTATGCGAAGTAAATGATTGCTAGTCATTACTTAAGAATTAAGTAGGCCCAGAAGAAGAAGTTGGTAGCTCTGCATAGTAGAGGCTCTTTCCTAGGGCCCCTTTGTTTCCTTCTGTATATAAACAAGCTACCATCTTCTGTCCTTAAATCCCAAGTCAGATTATTTGCAGACGACACTGCTGTATACTTAACCATCAATTCCTCCTCAGACCCCCAACTCTCCAACATGATCTAGACAATATGGTTCTGTGGGAGAAGCAGTGGGACATGGAGTTTAACCCTTCAAAATGCCAAGTCATCCATATCACCAAAAATAAAACCATAATTAAACACAAATATATGCTCCATGGCCAAGTCCTAGAGTCTGTTACAAATGCTAAATATCTCGGACTAGATCTATCTGCTGACCTGAAATTTAATACACATATATCTCGAATAACTTCCAATGCAAACAGATCCCTTGGCTTTATTAAAAGAAATGCCATTACTAAAAATGAGAAAGTGAAAGAACTAGCATACAAGTCCCTGGTCCGCCCACAGGTTGAATATGCCTCAACTATATGGTCTCCTTACACTAAAACCAATATTGACAAAGTTGAGATGATCCAGAGACGCGCAATAAGATGGGTTAAAAGGGATTACTCCCCTCACTCTAGTGTCATAGCCATGCAGGAAGAACTGGGCTGGCGATCCCTTGAACATCGCAGATTGGATTGTAGACTGATAATGTTTTATAAGATATACCATAACCTAGTTGCAATAAATCTCCCAACTTATGTTCAAACCCCACATAGATTAACCAGACATATGCATCCCTTATCCCTACGCCAAATACAGGTATCCTCTGACTACCATAAGTACTCTTTCTTCCCTCATAGCATTATACTATGGAATGAACTTCCTAGTAACATTGCCACCCTACCCAACCTGAGTCAGTTCAAACAGGCAGTGGTGGGTTTGCAGTACTAGTCTTACTCCCAGTGTTTTTTTTAACTATTTTATCTCTTATCATCTTGTTTCACTATTAACATTTTAACCATGACTAGAATACATTTTCAGTCTCACCTTTCAAGCATGTCAATGTTTGGACTTTTCTTTTTTAGCTTTTCTTTTCACCTTTTACTAACAATCCGACGTGCACTAAATTCCTGCCTTTAACACTCGTAAGAGGGGTTGGCAGTATCCAGAGATAGATAGATAACGTTAGTAACCGGGGCGTCCCCGGTAACATGCAGGCAGTGCAAAGAGTTAACATTAAATTCTTACTTTACAGCGCAGTCTAAAACGCGGACGCCTTAAGCGGACAATATAAACATATAGGGAAAACGCTGACGATATAGACAAAGAGGAAAAAGCGTAGTGTAAAATGACTGAGCACAGTTAAATCTATATTGAAGGCAAATAATTGGCTTTTATAAAGTAATATATGAAAGGCATTAGATAGAAGCAGTAGTATTGTATAGATATACTTGTATAGATATATAAAAGAAAATCGTATGATGCATAAATTTTATTAGAATGAGTCAATTTGCAATCAAAATTATAAAATATATTTACGAAGTGCAATAATCTTTTTTTTGCCCTAAATTTATTTATTTATGTAGGTTTTAAATAACGGGAAAAGAGCGGGCGTTGTAATTGATTTTAAATGTATTGTGTTAAAACGCGCGGAGAACTGACATTTGTAAAGTATATAACAGCTGTAAGGTGTAATTATTTTAATAATTAAAAAAGACTTTAGTTTATTTATTTGTTCAAATTCTTAAATAATAATTGTTATGTAGAAAATCCGATTTTTAAAAGAAACCTTTCAATTATCTATTTGTTCAGTTTAATCTATTTGTTCAGTTTAATTGACGTAATGATTGTTGATAAGAAAAGGCGTATTAAAACAAAATATTTTTTTTTGTTTATTTATTTGTACATGTTAATTGACTTAATAATCTTTAATTAAATTGTACAAAGTATGCAACAGTCACGTGTGGAAAATTGAATAAGGGCACGAGAAATAAGTTTGAACAACACACTTTGCATACGCAATTTGCGACAATATAATCATATAGGGAAAACGCTGACAATATAGACATAGAGGATATAGATACCAATCAACTAATTCAAGTATCCACGTGTCACTTGTTTATTTGACTTAATCACGCACCGACACTTGTATATTTTAAGTAATCATACACCTCACCCTTGTATATTTAATAAAGTGGCTACAGAAAATGCGGACAATATAGACATATAAGGAAAAAGCGGACGATATAAATATAGAAGGAAAACGCTGACGAAATAAACAGAACAGAACAGAACAGAAATTTTATTAGAATCTAACTTGAACATTTACAGTTCATCGTTACATACAACAAATTTTTCATGCACATAGTAACAAGTAAAATGGTTTCCTGCGGTGAACATTTTATTGATATAAAGATATTTCATTTAACTATTTTCAACATTATTTGGGGGCGGGGGATAAATAAACGTTTGTATCAGGAATATAGTTGACAATAATGGTATGGAAACTGGTGACCGTTGAAGACTGGAGAAGGTCGAACATAAAACAATTATTTCTTTTTAAGAAAATGATTAAATAGGCCTACCTTTTTATGAATAATTCCGAGCAAAAAATAAATAAAGTAAACAAACAAGTTTACGCAGAAATTATCTCTTTATGGCAGATGCCTCTACGAATATATTAATTTTGTAGATTTTCAGTTTAAACAATTTATTGTTTGTAACATTTGAGATAGATATTAAAGAAACATTGATAATTTTCAAACACATCATTCAAGTAAAATAATTATAGAAAATTAGAAATATCACGTAATAGCTAGTTTTTTGTTCTCAATTAGGTATAATTCGGACTAATTCCCTACAGGTAATTCCGTAACGTAACAGCAAACGGTACTTAGCTGGGTTTTCGAAAAGGTCAATTAACCAATCATATACGGTTTACAGATCACATGCTCCTCCATGTACCGAAAACAGGTCACGTGCTCCTCCATGCCTCAAAAGTTAAACGCGTACCAATACCCTGCGGTCTCCAGACCGCAGGGAATAATGTAAATATCATATTATAAACATGCAAACAACTTTACATATTTCATCAGATCATAACAAAGAATTTAATTCATTTGTTCTTAATTTAAAAGCATTTCTGCAAAACAGAGCCAATTTGTTTAAGACCTTTACATTTGTAGAATTCAACAATTGTGTGAGTTTGAGCATACTCGGGTGTCTATGATAATACCTAGGAATATACTGATTTCTAAGTAAAGCATACATTGGACATATAAAAATAAAATGGTATTCGTCTTCAATATCATTACATTGGCACAGTGTACATTTTCTATTGTTTCTATCTATATTTCTATGTCTACCAGTTTCAATATGTAGGCCATGTGAAGATAAAGGGATACGGACAAAAGCCCCCCCCCCCCCGGACGAAAGCCCCCCATCTAAAAATGTCAAGGTGGACAAAGCCTCCCCCCCCCATGAAATTTACACATAGAACAAAAGTCCCCCCCCCCCCCATCAAAAATACAGGTAGGACAAAAGCCCCCCCCCCCCATGGTCAGAAAAATTTACATATAGTGTATTAAAGTTGTGTTTATGTTTTTAAAAGATATGTATGGACATCACATGTAGGTGACATAGTGCTAAGGATATTAATTTGATCCCTTTATAAAAGTGATTAAACATTACTACTCTTCTGACCCTTGTTGTATATATGAAAAGCTATGAATTCAGTATCGCATGCATGCATTATTTCATCTGTTATCATATATTTTGTTATCACTTCAATATATACATTATAAATAAACATTAAAACAAATTCTTTTCATTTTTATTTAAAAGTTTGTGTGAATTTGATGAATTTGAGCACCTGTGCGTGTGAAAAAAGATGGGGGGGGGGGGCTTTTGTCCTACCGCTATTTTTGATGGGGGGGGGGGCTTTTGTCCTATGTGTAAATTTCATTGGGGGGCTTTTGTCCACTTTGTCATTTTTAGATTGGGGGGCTTTCGTCCGGGGGGGGGGGGCTTTTGTCCTACACTCGAAGATAAACGTATTTTAGCTAAAATATTTCTTAAACTACGACATTTCATTTTATTTATATATTCGGACCTTTCAAAATCTGGCTTTAATTCTTTAAATGAAAACAAAGATGACTTTGAACAAATATCTTGTCTTTAATTATTTATATACATGTCAATAATTCTAGTACGAAAAATAGGAACAAACATATTAATATTTACCGAAGAAGGATACATCCATACTTCATGAAAACCAGTGTTTTGTAGTAAATCTCGGACTTTAGATGCCCAGTTCACAAAGTTACAATTTTCAGCTTCATATCTTAAAGTGTTCATTGTGCTTGATAAAATACAGTTCTAATCCTTTTCAACATACAACTTTAGGAAATATTTAACAATTCTTACTTGTCTAACTACAACCAATTCACCATATAATGCAGAATTAGCAGTAGACATTTTAACATTGAGTATCCATTTCATGAATTTTCTATGTATTCGTTCAATATTTTCCGCTTTTTCAAATAAATGTATAAAAGGGGAGAATAGAAAACTGTTATAATTTTGAAAAAAATGTTAAATCAATATAAAACTATTTATTTCCTTCACAGATTTATGATCTCTTATATTGAATGATAAACTTTAATATCAAGACACTTGTCTATGTGCACTCTGACACCCGTATTTGGTAATTTTCAAATTTTAGTGTCATACCAAACTACTCGGCCATTTCCGTCAGTCTTCGGAGTTATTATAGATAATAGCCGAGGCAGTTCCGAATGATATGTCAACAAATAACCTGGCGCGAAAAAAAAAACTCAAATACCCGGTAAGTATATTTATTTTACCATAATTAGAAATAAAAAAGATTGTCTGATATCACATAACGATCAGAAAACCCATTACACGGCATGATGCTATACTTATAGTTTATATGGATGGAATTATATACAAATTTCTCGGGTCAGTTCTAAAACGTAATCGGCCCCGAGTCAGCTCGGCCCTATTCCAACTCGACCCCCATAACTATATATATAATTGGTAAAGATTACTTTTATTAATTTTGATATGTTTTCATCATAACTTTCATGGTTTGACATTTTCACATTAAAGGACCTCTACACAAGGATATTGAAAAGCTTTTATATTGTTTGTTTGTATGTGAATTTGTAGAAAAGAGAGAATTTACAATTTATATGCATGATTTGCTACTCCAGATTTATTGCAAAAAATATCGTTCAAAAACCATTGGTCGTATTAAAGAGCAAACAGTATTAGGCAATATCCGGTTAACGCCCCCCTGGGGGCATTTGCATTTCATTATTTTTTTACCTTTGTTTGTGCGCGATTGTTATTTTCATCTTTGTCATTAAGACGCTTGCATACTTAATTAGTCACGTGATACATATATATAGAAGTTAAAATCTCAAAATAATCAAATGATGCTTAACCCCCTCCCATGAACTAAAATCGCCGCCCATGTAAAATAATACAATTTAGCAAGTTAATTATTATTTAAATAATTGGATAAAAAACCATTATGATCACATAAGGTCATACGCTTGCTGGACCAATAATATACAAAAGCTAAAATATTTCTGAATTTCGTCCACCACGAAGTTCTACATAGTTATATAATGTAAGTAAATTGACAAGTATAAATAAGTTGTAGCGGATTTCACGTGGATGAGAAAGCACGCTTTTTTCGTGTTTTTCTTTTTTATTTCGTGGGCAACAAAAGGGATACATTATGTGAACTAATAGTACTTTTTAGGTACTGATTTAAATCTTAATTTTGTAATGGAAGCTTATTTATTTTTTGTGGTTATTTGATGGATTATGTGAAATTCATATAAAATAGTAAGGGGAAAATTGCCTACAATGTAAAACAACGATACGCATACATTTTCGTCCCGGGTAAGTTACCTTTTTGTTTTAAATATGGTTCATTCCGTAAGAAAGTATTTTCAGACATTTTCTTCAAAACAATGCCCAGTCACATTTGGTAGAATAATTAACGGAATGAATGTTATTAAAGCTGAAAGAATGGTCCATATCGACATAATATATATTGTCAAAAGGCAAATGCCCCGGGAGAGTTTCCGACTATGTTAAACTAGCATAGGCAAACGTCCCGGGAAAGTTGCCTTTTTATTGTAAATGTCATTCATTCCGTAATATATATATTCAGATAGTACCCCCAAAACTATGCCAAGCCCCATTTTTTAAATTATAAAGGCCCCCGAAGAAAACCCTCTTCCCGGGGAGAACTTCCCCTTCAGTAGCATTTTAAAATAGAATGAAATATATCCGTCGCTATATATATACTCTGGTTTTCTGCCCCGGGTGAGATAACCAGAGTATATATATAGCGACTGATATCCTATAAAGCATTACTTACATGCTACTGAAGGGGAAGTACTCCCCGGAATAGGGTTTTTCTTAGGGGGCTTCAATGCTTAAGAAAATGGGGTTGCAATCTTTTGGGGAAGTGTCTTAATGACTTCTTTTTACGGAATGAACACATTTACTGTAGAAGGCAACTCACCCGGGAAAGATTCCTTATATGCAGATGTAATGGTAGGAATAGCACCCGGTGATTTACCTTCTAGCATATATGTATACGTTCATTCCGTAAAATGTCATTCAGATACCTCCCCCAAAACAATGCCAAGCCCCATTTTTAATTATAAAGGCCCCCGAAGAAAACCCTCTACCCGGGAGAACTTCCCCTTCAGTAGCATTTTAATATAGAATGAAATATATCCGTCGCTATATATATACTCTGGTTTTCTGCCCCGGGTGAGATAACCAGAGTATATATATAGCGACTGATATCTATAAAGCATTACTTACATGCTACTGAAGGGGAAGTTCTCCCCGGGAATAGGGTTTTCTTAGGGGGCTTCAATGCTTAAGAAAATGGGGCTTGGCAATCTTTTTGGGGAAGTGTCTTAATGACTTCTTTTTACGGAATGAACACATTTACCGTAGAAGGCAACTCACCCGGGAAAGATTCCTTATATGCAGATGTAATGGTAGGAATAGCACCCGGGTGATTTACCTTCTAGCATATATGTATACGTTCATTCCGTAAAATGTCATTCAGATACTTCCCCCAAAACAATGCCAAGCCCCATTTTTAAATTATAAAGGCCCCCGAAGAAAACCCTCATCCCGGGGAGAACTTCCCCTTCAGTAGCATTTTAATATTGAATGAAATATATCCGTCGCTATATATACTCTGGTTTTCTGCCCCGGGTGAGATAACCAGAGTATATATAAGACAGCTAAAATATTTTTGCATATACATTATACAGCATGTCACTGAAGGATAAGATTTCTCAGGGAAGAAAATTGGATTTGCAATCTTTTGGGTGAAGTGTGTTAGTGAATTCAATTTATGGAATGAACATATGTTGTGTACAAAGGAAATCATTATAATCATTCATTATTAACTGGGTAAATTCACAGGTACTATTTCTCCCGTAGTGAACCCTTTTGAAATCTTGTTTTATGTGTCACTACCATATATGGATAAATAGGGTCACAATAAATTCGTGACTCTCGCGATTGCTATTGTGCATAAAGTAAAGAAAATTATGTCAAACAGAAATCGTGAAATTTACGGACGTTACTTCTGGACATTGAATTTTTAAGAATATTGATTTTTGCCTTCGTTTATGTTAACGGGTTAAATGCTGTTATATTTCTTGACTGGGTTCATTTGATAGTTTATGCACGTGACCTTCCTGCTCACAGGCATTTTAAAGCGTTATTTATACTTTTTGAAGGCAAGCGTCTTCATGACCCAGATCACACCTAAACGGCAAATGCCCCCAGGGGGCGTTAACCGGATATTGCCCAGTATTAAACACAACTACATTAATTGTCACAAAAATTCAATCTCAAAACTCTATTTATTGATCAATATTTAACATATATTGTCTTGATATCAAGATAATTTCAAACAATACGTACAGGTACACTGCCAACTATTTCAATAGGGAACGATCTGCATGTATATTTAAACTGAATTGACAATTGAGGTCTGTAATTTAACATACACTGTTTACGTATAGACAATAAAATGCATTTGCTTTTTATTTTATGTCTCACACAAAATATTTGTTGTTAAAATCATCGCCAAATACTGGTGCATTTTTTAAACTTTATTTTATTGACAAGGTGTAAAGATGTATATAGAGGCCAGAGCAGATTGTGACTTATGTTTAAATTTAACTTTTTAAAAGTACAGTGTGTAGATCTAGTTGTCCCTTTTCTTTTCACACTAAATTCCATTTCCAACTTGTTTGCATTCTACAATTTCTTGAAATATTGCATGTAAACAAAGTAAATATACTTTGATTAACATCATGTATAAATTGTGTTCTCCCTAATGCCTTGTCCGAAAGTCAGTACAGGTGATATAGTGGTGATTAGGTAAAATCTATTTTTAGAAAAGTGTTACCTTCAGATCGAAGGCTATTTCTATTTGTAAGTGATCATATTTCTGAAAAACTTTAAGTAATTTTCTCCTTAAAATTAGAGATGACCTCTGCCAAGTTGACCCGTGCCGAGTTGGTACAGGGCCAAGTTGACCCTTTACCAATTTCTCGTGCACAACATGTGGATAAAAATGTGACTTTTTTAAAATGTAATAAAATTCTGTTTAAATTTGTTTATTTGTTTATACTGTTAGACACTAGAACGTATCATTCAAAATTTAAAAACAAATAAAGACAATTTGCAAATAAGAGTCCGTTTGACCCTTGAAATGACTCTTTGACCCTTCAAATTTGCTAATGGCCTGATTTGACTCTCAGGATTTTAACTGGAGGGTCAAATTTTGGTAAAATCATGGGGATTTGTCCTTGTAGTAAAACTGAGTCAAAATGACCCTCAGGATTTCATGGCTGGTGAACACCCTGCAGTCTTTATTAGTTGCAAAGAACGGAACTTAAATTTGTCCAGCTATATTTGTAAAAATTGATTTATTGATTTCAAATTTTTATGTATTGAAACTCTGTGGATCTGTTACTCAATATCATTCATTACGGTTACTTGCACTGCGGCTTACATTGTATGGACAAATGATTTAGTTATTATTCATCAGGCCACTATGGTTTCAACATACATGTTTTGCATTTTCATACATTATTGATTACGTTACATAACTTTAACGAAATTTAAGCAAATGGTTACATACCATGTAAAAAAATGCAGTAGCATCATGTGGAAACAACGTTAAGTACGTTGTGTCTGCCCACACAATAACAAAATTCCATAACATACATGTAGCAAAACAGCGAAAAAAAATAAAACTAGGAAATGATATGTTATGGTTGTCTATCAATATGTTCATATGGAGGTAACACATTTCAATATTTTTGTGCCCCCACCTTAGTGGCGAGCATTTAGATTTACCCTTGTCCGTCCGTCCGTCCGTTCACTTTTGTGTCGCACGTAACTCAAAAAGTATTTGACGTAGAGTCATGAAACTTTACAGGAATGTTGATCAGCATGTTTAGTTATGCACCTGGGTATTTTCGTCTGGATATTTTTAGTATTTTCAGAGTTATTGCCCTTGACATGGTAAAATTTTGCAATTTTCAACTTGTGTGGCATGTAACTCAAAAATTATTTGACCTAGAGTCATGAAACTTTACAGGAATGTTGATCAGCATGTGTAGTTGTGCACCTGGGTATTTTCTTCTGTATATTTTTAGTATTTTCAGAGTTATTGCCCTTGACTTAGTAAAATTTTGCAATTTTCAACTTGTGTCGCATGTAACTCAAAAAGTATTTGACCTAGAGTCATGAAACTTTACAGGAATGTTGATCAGCATGTGTAGTTGTGCACCTGGGTATTTTTGTCTGGATATTTTTAGTATTTTCAGAGTAATTGCCCTTGACTTAGTAAAATTTTGCAATTTTCAACTTGTGTCACATGTAACTCAAAAAGTATTTGACCTAGAGTCATGAAACTTTACAGGTATGTTGATCAGCATGTGTAGTTGTTCACCTGGGTATTTTCGTCTGGATATTTTTAATATTTTTAGAGTAATTGCCCTTGACTTAGTAAAATTTTGCAATTTTCAACTTGTGTGGCATGTAACTCAAAAAGTATTTGGCCTAGAGTCATGAAACTTTACAGGAATGTTGATCAGCATGTGTAGTTGTGCACCTGGGTGTTATCGTCTGGATATTTTTAGTATTTTCAGAGTTATTGCCCTTGACTTAGTAAAATTTTGCAATTTTCAACTTGTGTCGCACATAACTCAAAAAGTATTTGACCTAGAGTCATGTTACTTTACAGGAATATTGATCAGCATGTGCAGTTGTGCAACAGGTATTTTCGTCTGGATTTATTTAGTATTTTTAAGAGTTATTGCTCTTCACTTACTGACTTAGAAAATTTTTGCAATTTTCAACTTGTGTCGCAAGTTACTCAAAAAGAATTTGACATATTCATTAAACCTTACGGGCAGGTTGCTCAGCATATCTAGATTTGCACCTGGGGTTTCGCTTGTGGATTTATCCAGTATTTGTAGAGTTATTTCCCTTGACTAAGTAAAAAGATTGACAGAACAGTGGCGCGGTGGGGGCACCCGTGTCCTATGGACACATTTCTAGTTTCATTTTGAAACACACTGAATGTTTTTTTGTTACAAACAGCTACAACAATAGATTGAGTTGTATCGAACGAAGAAAATATACACATAGCGTAAGTCACGCATCCTACATAGTTTTATAATTTAAATAACATCAGAGTGTTTGAATAAAGACCTGTTCAATATTGCCATTTACAAACTTTCCTTCAAAACAAAATTAAATGAAAATTGCAGACACTGTTTGATTGAGTCTGTACAAGAGATAAAATGAATAAGTGCAACATCCCTCACGCCCCCTAGCACCGGTTTGAGCGGTACTCAATGCTCAACAGTCAATAGTGCTGGCATCAATGCTCCCGATTAGGAGTTTCAATTACATTTCATCAGATGTGGTAAACTCATCTTCAGATTTTGATCAAGTGCCCTTGCGCATATTGTCAGGGTTTTGTGATTGGATAATATTTGACCTAATTATGGCCCTTTGTTTTTTTTCCAAATATAGATATATAGTGAACATTTTTCTGTGCGCAACTCCTCCTACATTTCTCAACGGAATTTGACCAAACTTTCACAGAGGCTTTGTTATCAAGTGCCTTAGGGCATATTGTCAGGGTTTTGTGATTGTATAATATTTGACCTAATTATGGCCCTTTGTTTTTTTACCTTATACAGATTATATAGTGAACAATTTTTACCATGCACAACTTCTCCTACATTTCTCAACAGATTTTGACCAAACTTTCACAGAACTTTGTTATCAAATGCCCTGGCACACATTATCGGGGTTTTGTGATTGGATAATATTTGACCTAATTATGGCCCTTTGTTTTTTTTCATTATACAGATTATATAGTGAACAATTTTTACCATGCGCAACTTCTCCTACAATTCTCAACAGATTTTGACCAAACTTTCACAGAAGCTTTGTTATCAAATGCCCTGGCACACATTGTTGGGGTTTTGTGATTGGATAATATTTGACCTAATTATGGCCCTTTGTTTTTTTCCTTATACAGATTATTTGTGAACAATTTTTACCATGCGCAACTTCTCCTACATTTCTCAACAGATTTTGACCAAACTTTCACAGAGGCTTTGTTATCAAGTGCTCTGGCGCACATTATCGGGGTTTTGTGGTTGGATAATATTTGACCTAATTATGGCCCTTTTGTTATATGTCCTTATACAGAATATATAGTGAAAAAAAATTTCTGTGCTGAACTCCTACATTTCTCAACGTATTTTGTTCAAACTTTCACTGTAGCTTTGTCATCCAGTGCCCTGGCGTATATTGCCAGGGTTTTGTGATTGAATAATTTTTATGCTCCCCGAAAAATTTCGGGGGAGCATATAGTCGGCGCCTTGTCCGTCTGTCCGTCTGTCTGTCCGTCCGTCTGTCCGTCTGTCCGTCCGTTGTCTTGTCCGGAGCATAACTTGAAAACCCTTGGAGATAATTTGTTGAAACTTCATACAGTGGTAGAGGGCATCGAGGGGGAGTGCAGTGTCAAAGAAACCATAACTCTATTTTGGCCCGGTTTTTGAATTATCTCCCCTTATAAGAAAAATCTTGTCCGGGCATAACTCTAAAACTATAAGAGATATCAACATGAAACTTTGTAGGTGAATAGATCTCAATGGGTAGATGTGCAGTGCATAAGAACAATAACTCTTTTTGTCCTAATTTTTGAGTTATTGCCCTTTGTTAATTTTAATACTTTGAACTTTGTCCGGAACATAACTTGAAAACCCTTGGAGATAATTTGTTGAAACTTCATACAGTGGTAGAGGGCATCGAGGGGGAGTGCAGTGTCAAAGAACCATAACTCTACTTTGCCCAGTTTTTAAATTATCTCCCCTTACAGAAAAATCTTGTCCGGGGCATAACTCTAAAACTATAAGAGAATATCAACATGAATTTTTGTAGGTGAATAGATCTCAATGCGTAGATGTGCAGTGCATAAGAACAATAACTCTTTTTTTATCCTAATTTTGGAGTTATTGCCCTTTGTTTATATTTAATACTTTGAACTTTGTCCGGAACATAACTTGAAAACTCTTGGAGATAATTTTTTGAAACTTCAAACAGTGGTAGAGGGCATCGAGGGGGAGTGCAGTGTCAAAGAACCATAACTCTATTTTGCCCAGATTTTGAATTATCTCCCCTTATAGAAAAATCTTGTCCGGGCATAACTCTAAAACTATAAGAGATATCAACATGAAACTTTGTAGGTGAATAGATCTCAATGGATAGATGTGCAGTGTAAAAGAACCATAACTCTGTTAAGCCTTATTTTTGAATAATCTCCCCTTTTAGAAAAATCTTGTCCAGGACATAGCTGTAAAACTATAAGAGATATCAACATGAAACTTTGTAGGTAGATAAATCTCAATGGGTAGATGTGCAGTGCACAAGAACCATAACTCTACCTTGCCTAATTCTGGAGTTATTCCCCTTTGTTTATTTTTACTTTTTGAATTGTCCAGGACATAACTCTGAAATCATAAGAGATATCATCAAGAAACTTTGTAAGTTGATAGATCACATTGATTAGAAGTGCAGTGCAAGAAACTGTAACAGCCTTGCCTAATTTTGGAATTATTGCACTTTGAACTTTTTCCACAGACATAACTCTGAAACTACAAGAGGTGTACTTTCCTGTGTCCAAAACCTATTCGGGGAGCATCACCCGACTCAAACCGGGCTCTTGTTTATTTCATTATGGCCCTTTGTTTTTTTTCCTTATACAGAATATAATTATAGTGAACACTTCCTCTGTGGCAATTCCTCCTACATTATTCATGTTTTATATTGCACATAGCTACATTGTTTGTTGCTTGTTATTGTTTATTTTAAAGTTATTTACTCATTTTTTAATGTAATAGATTTTCCCCAAAATGACATTTTCTCGTGCATTTTTTCCCCACTGAAAGGCCAGGCCATTTCCCCAAAATTAAAAAAAAGCCCTGGCATTGGTGATGATTTCATCAAAATAAATATCAGTAAATATATTGATATCAGTTAATGAAAATCTTTGATAAAGCACTACAAGGCAATGAATTTTAGACCATCTGAAAAGGATGAAAACCCTGGAGCTTTCGGGGGCTTCGTCCTGTTTTTGTAGAATTTAGATGTATTCAATACAAACTATGCCCCAGATTTTGTAGATAAATTTTG
>NW_026853404.1:0-33686 GCF_026571515.1 Ruditapes philippinarum
AAAACCCTTTCGAACAAAACCTTCGGAAGAAACGAGAACGACTTTGTCGCGTCAATAATTTTTAACAAAGATTACCCTTTGTCATCACTTACAAATTTGAAAACGAAATCTGCAAGTTAAAGGTGAGTGTGGCAGTAGATGACTAAGTTAATGAACTTATCACGCATTAAAATCTTCGGTGAAATCATTGAAAATAACCTTAAAAGGTCGGTAGAGTTATATCAGATAGTGTCAACACATGATGGTTCCCATAACATTTTGAAATGTAAAGGTTACTGTACTTTTGATTTAGTATCATACTATCAGAGCATATAGTGCATTATAAAATCAATGAACTGTTGGCAAATTATATACATTGTACTATTATTTGAATTACTATTAATCAGGAATGCTACTTGTTGGTATCTGGTCTATAAACTTAATAATATGTCATTGTTCAAGTTAGTGAACATCAAGAAGTTTGCCATTTTAATTTAATGGTTCACAGAAATTGTTTTGGTCTTCGTGGTCAAAATGTCCGAGAAACTTTTTGAGTCAACTTAACACTTTTGTGAGGGGTGGACTTTCAGCAAGAATTTCAGCAACTTACAAGAAAAAACAAGAAATAAAATAAGTCTATTATAGAAATAGGAATAAGCAAGGCATAGCTAAATGTTAATATATTTTATTCATATATTATCATCATAATAATAATAATAATTCAAATATTGCACATTTAAGCATCTTATAAACACAGTATATACTTCAATATCTTAAACAGATCCCTGCTAAGACTACAGCAAGGAATAAAATGTCTCTTGTTGTAATAGTTAGCATAATTGTTTTTGTTAACTCTGAATTAGAATAATTTTAAGAAACTGCATTGAATACAGCCTTTCTACATTATATTCTGTGTGGGAAAAAAACAACAAAAAACCTGTATATTTATGAATAAATCATTTAGGCTGAAATATAATAATTACTTGACTATCTCTTAATCAAAATAATAAATGTTTTTTGTAAAATGATGTTCTTTAAGTGAACCATACATTTAATTTCATCATATAATTCATAAAACAGTACCAATGCTAATTGCTGGAAGCTATTTAATGGTTTATTCATTCATGGCTATTGAATTGTTATTCAGAAATGACTTTTCCTAGCTAGAAACACATCACACTAAATAAAATATTGTAAATTCCAAAGAAGGCGCAAACTGACATAAATTATAAAGATTTGCCATTACAAAAAATAACTAATTATAATAATGGCACTGATAAATACTTAGTTACAGAAGCAATTCTAACACAGATCTGTGCTTAATGCATTGTATAACTATGATGAAAAAAGACAATTTTAGCCTCTGAGGTTATAATTATGGCCTTATATAAATGGTTGCTTGTAAATATATAAGACCATATAACCCGTCAGGAATATTAATTTTATAAAACAATTCATGATACTGCAAACTTCCTTTTCTAGAGAAAAAAGGTGATTTACAGCAGCATGTATATAAACATCACGACTATCTCCTAAAAAGTGATCTTACAAACATGCAGTATTGTAACAAATTATATATCTATTGTCAGTGACTAATCTATGCCACCAGCATATAACCAGACCAGGCTGTACATTTGAGCAGTCTAATAAGGCTCTATAATGCTGCAAACTCAATTTGTGTAATTTGGTTTGAAATCCCTTAAAAATTAAAAAGACCCTTTAAAACTCCATTTCACAAATTTCCCTTTTTGTGTGAACTAAAACAGTATAGGTCATGTGGCGACTTTCCAGCTTTACTAGTTGAGGAAGAACTCGGGTGCCCTTCCTTATATTATTTCAGTCATGAATGGGCACCTTAGAAAAACCAACGATGTTCCATAAGCTAGCTGGATAGCTTCCTCACATGAAAGAATCCAAAGTCCCTGTTTGAATTCACACAGCAGTGAGGGGCAAGTGGTTTGAAGTCAACGACCGTAAACACTGCCATGAACATACCTAAACAAATTCTGCAGGTGAAGTGTAAGCTTGTGATATAAATGTTATAAAAAAGATTCTTTTTCATAATTTACACAGTAGATTTCCTCTAAATATTTTACGAGTATTTTTAGAGTAACAGTATGACCACCATCATGACTAATGTGACTGGCCAATGTTGGAGAAGAACTGTAACACATCATCTATACTGAACTCTAGTGTTATATTAGAGTCTGGGTAACATTTGTTGATCAGTTCTACATATGTGTTGTACTGCTTGATAAACTCATTCTGCATAGCAACCCATACAACCTGAAATATACAACCAATATGTTATACATGTAACTATATCAACCAATTAGTTATACATGTAACTATATCAACCAACAAGAGCTGTCGGTAGGACAGCACGCTCGACTATTCTAAGTGCTTGATAGTAAAAGAGCCTTGATAATGTTAAATTTTTTAAGTTCACAAAAGGGCTAATTTTTTTTTACAAATTCATGTTATTGGCCTTACAGAGAGTCTAATTATACAGTATTGGCTTGACTATTCTAAGGGTAATGTCACAAGGGTGTTTTATTGATTATAATAATACTAATTACCTATGAATACATAAATTTGACAGAAAAGGTACAAAGGCTTGTTATTAAGATGTTTTATGAAGTAAATCACTGCTTTATTATTATGAATGCATAAATTGTCCCAAAAAAGGCACAAACCCTTCAGTAGTTATTGAGATAACAGCTTACAAGCCAAACTTTACCATGAATTTCTAAGTTGAAAAAGGGGGGAAAAATCAGCCTAAATGCAAGAAAGAATTATGGATCTTTGTCAGTGACCTACAATTATGACCCTAAATGCATATGTGAAGTAGAATAGGGGATATGAATCAGCCTTAATGCAAGGTAGAGTTATGGAACTTGGTCAGTGACATACAATTATGACCCTCCAATTATGACCCTTAGTGCATGTGTAAAGTTTCAAGTAAATATCTTTGAAGACCTTTGACCTTTAACCAAAATTTCTAAGTTTCAAAGGGGCAAATAATTCTGCAAATATTGCACGCAGAGTTATGCAATTTTGCAAAACTGATGTACATTGTTACTATAAAAAAGTATTTTTTAAATTTCAATTGAATATCTAAAGCAATAATTGAGATATTTGACTTTACATAAAAACTTTAACCAAAAATTTCTAAGTTCCAAAGGGGCATAATTCTGTCAATATTGTAGGCAGAGTTATCCAACTTGTCAATCTGATGTACCTTGTTACTATAAATAAGTATGTAAGTTTCCATTGAATATCTCAAGCAATAATTGAGATATTTGACTTTACAAAAAACTTTAACCAAAATTTCTAAGTTAAAAAGGGGCATAATTCTGTCAATATTGTAGGCAGAGTTATCCAACTTGTCAATCTGTTGTACCTTGTTACTATAAATAAGTATTGTAAGTTTCAATTGAATATCTCAAGTAATAATTGAGATATTTGACTTTACAAAAAACTTTAACCAAAATTTCTAAGTTAAAAAGGGGCATAATTCTGTCAATATTGTGGCAGAGTTATCCAACTTGTCAATCTGATGTACCTTGTTACTATAAATAAGTATTGTAAGTTTCAATTGAAATATCTCAAGTAATAATTGAGATATTTGACTTTACAAAAAACTTTAACCAACGCAAGACGCCGACGCGGACGCTGACGCCGACGCCGGGGCGACTACAATAGCTCTCATATTCTTCGAATAGTCGAGCTAATTAGTTATACATTTAACTATATCAACCAATTAGTTATACATGTAACTATATATACATTAATTATAACAACAAATATTTCTGTGTGTAACTACCATGAAAAAGTTATAATACATGTAACCATAGCAACAAATAGATATACATAAAACTAGACAAACATATATACCAACAAATAGTTTTACATGAAACCATACCAACAGTTGGTCACTTGGTCATATTTAAGGTCACTCAAGGTCAAACTTTAATAACATGTTATACTGCACTAAAGGTCCAAAATTTGATTAGGAAGCATATCAAACATTAAGCCTGTAAGTCTTATGCTTTCTTATAACACAATTTTAAAAGCTTTTACTATACAAGTTTACATGTATATATAAAACTGGTTAGTACTGTAATAGGCCTTTGTCCACCCCAGGGACATTATTTCAATTAAATCTGTTGAGGACTTCTTAATGAAAGCATCAGGTCATTTTAAAATAAGAACCAAGATCTACTGGTTATAAGTGTTCTGTGCAAATTTGGTTCAAATCAAATCATAAATAGCACCGCTATCATGAAAATTTTGAAAAATATGCCTAGTTCATTTAATTGTAAGCAGTAAACATACTGAAAATAAAATCTTTTTATTTTCTTCAAAATATGCCTCTCACCTGATAAAGATTTTCATCTTCACTTAAATGTTTCTCCACCTTCTTATACAAATGATCTAATGATTTCTTCACCTGTAAATAAAAAAGAATGGTATATTATGAAACAATGGACATTTCACAATAAACAACTTTCACTAATTTTTGAAAACCACTGAAATAATCTTTGAAAATAACAAATATACAACTCTTTTGTTTTATGATAATCAATGAATTATCCAGTTTAAGAAGAAAAATAGTACCTCTGCAACATTAGCTATAAACAAGTTAACATTTCATCGTAGAAGTTTTTATTGTAAATTACATAAAATAGCATACAATAAAAAGAAAACATGTCTATTTTAATGTACATGTATAATGAATATGTTTGGTATTTTCAATACTTTTTTTTTTGATTCACTATCACTAAGTAAAACTATTTTGAAATTACTCGCAACTATATGGTAAACGACTTTATCACATACCAATGCCTCTTTTATTACTGCTTAAAAATAGTAATGCAAGGCTGTGCATATATTTTGATGTGAAATCATTTGCGTTATACAGTGTTATAAAGATGTGCTAATAATTAGCATTTTACTAAGCCATGGCAATAAAATTGTTCTTTTTCACTTTGAATGTCTTTTTATTCTGTATTGATATAAAAAGAATATTTGTGTAAGTTTATTACTAAATTTATTGAGGCTTTGTTGAACAAAATATGCATGGCTCGGCAGTGGCTTGCCATAATATACTTGTATTTATCTCATTCAATAAATTCAGTATTAAACTTTCACTAATTCAACATTTCTCTATAAATGTCATGTACTAATTTAAAATGTACATAATGTACATACCTCTTTGCCTGTGTACTCTTTAATGACTTTTCTCAACTCTTGTTTACTAAAAGCTAACTGAAATCCAATCTCTTCTGCTTTTACTCCTTGGTTCATCTTGGCTTTTATTCCCTCAACAAATGTCTACAATACATAACCATATAAGGACAAGACTTATTATGCTCATTTTCAAAATTTTAATGAAAATAATAATCTAAGTATAAAATATTTAATTTTCCTTCTCTCTTTAAGATGTTTATGCTGATAAAATATTCTGTCACCACACATACAAGTAGTTTCAATCCAAATAATACTTCAAGTACTTTGATTTGAAAATCACTATTTTTATTTTTTGACATTGTAGAATTGTAAGTGCGTGTTATTGAGATTTCTATATTTACTCTTGAAAATTCAACTGTATAAAGCACACAATGGCACACCCTGATCACCAAGAAACAATCCTATAAAAGTTGTTAAAACAATAGGGGTCTACTACTATGCACATTAAAAGTAATTAAGAAAGCAGTCCTAGATTTATGGTCCTGAAACAGTGTAGCAGACAAGACAAAACTACAACACCATCAATTATATGAACATAACATGAATCACATATTTTAGTTAGCTGCACTGTGTATGCTTTTGTAGAATTTTTTAGAAAAATGATAACAATCATAACATCCCATGTCATCAGTTTTCATTAGGATCTTTCCCTGCGGTCTGGAGACCGCAGGGTATTGGTACGCGTTTAACTTTTGAGGCATGGAGGAGCACGTAGAACCTGTTTTCGTACAATGGAGGAGCATTGAATCTGTAAACCGTATTATGATTCTGTTAATTTGACCTTTTCGAAAACCCAGCTAAATACGTTTGCCGTACTTACGATTACCTGTAGGAATTATGTCCGAATTATTCCTAATTGAGTAACAGAAAAATCTATTACGTGATATTTCCTTAATTTTCTGCCATAATTTAAATAGATTATTTTCTGCCATAAAACTTGTGTGTTTACTTTATTTATTTTTGCTCCGGAATTAATTTCATAAAATGGTAGGCCTATTTAATTCATTTTCTTAAAAAAGAAAATAATTAATATTGTTTTATGTTTTCGAGCCTTCTCTGTCTTACAACAGTCACATGCAGTTTTTCCAAAGACCTTCTTCTATATTGTTCGATTATTGTCAACTATATTCCTGATACAAACGTTTATTTATCACCAATAATGTTGAAAATAGTTAAATGAAATATCTTTATATCATTAAAATGTTCACCGCAGGAAACCATTTTACTTGTTATTATGTTGAATAAGAAATGGTACCAAACTTAAGACAATGAATGTGGTACCGTTATCAAAAAAACATACATGTAATTTTTCCAGTGGTCTGCCCAGCCTGTCTTTTGTATAAGCATTCAGATTTTCCTGGTACTGTTGTTTCGCTTCTTTTCTATCTGCTTCCAAACATGGAATCTTCAACCCCGACAGTATTGCTGAAATTTTACAAAACTTTCATCTCAATTTAACAGATGTATATGGTTCAAGAAAGATAACTGTAGTTCCTAACATGATGAATTGCTTCCCTTGTTTCTCTTCTCTATAACATGTATTTCATAAGGTCAATAGTATTTTTATAATCTTAAACACGAAAACTTAAGTCAATGTTTTTTGAATCTTTAAATGAAAACTTAAGTTAATGTTTGTTTTTGTATCTTATAAGGAAAACTTAAGTCAATGTTTTTGTACTTCATACACCAAATCTATTTTACTATCCAGATACACTGTATTTGTATATACTTACAATTCATATGATGGAAGTTTTCTGAAAAGAGAAAACAAGAAATCCTCATGCAATACTATTTGAAATTTTCTATAATAAAAAATCATAGTACTATTATCTCAATTAAAAGAGGCCATTTCCACTTTGAAATCCATTATTATCAAAAGATTATTATCATTTCAAAATATTTTGTTTGCATATTAATGCTTCTTCAAATAAGTATCTTACAATATTTAAATATACTCATATAGTCCAGGAATTATTTGTATTTTCATTCTGCAAATTGTTAAATTTAACTTGTATTAGCACCTTACATTCTATCTAAAACTACTATCCTCCCTTCAAAAGTCATTCATTTTGACCTTGTAGAATTACAATTACTGGCCAGCCAGCTATCACTTAACATCATATTTTTTTTCCAGCACTAAATTTAACAAGTATTTTTGAGTTAGTCACATCAACAGTGTATATTAATATACCATCCTTCAAGTTAACATGACTAAGAACTCCCATAAACCCCCTTTGTATATCATTTTAAACTCATACCAGAAAAAACCCAAAACATTTTGTTGACCACATGTTTATTATTATACGATACTCACCCATCATTATAACCTCTCTAGGAGTTTTCGGATGGTCCCCAGATATTCTACAGATATTATCAAAGATTGCTTTCACCAGCCTCTGATAGGCTTTATCTAGGTCAGCATGTCTCTCGGAACCTCGGAATATACTCTCTGCCTGGTTCGCAAAATCCTGCAGAAAAAAGTACAAAATACTCTGTTTATAGCGTCACTAATTTTATAACCTTTCACATAAAATAAGATATTTTTCTCGCATAAATGTATAAGTTATAAGCATTGCCCAGTACTACCAATAAAATTGACATACTAAGTGTTGATGTGTTGACAATTTTACATAAAAAAATGAATAAAAAGAATACTTTTATTACTTAAAACAAAACACTTTCTTTTGCTAAAAAACAACACCCCTAATACTAGGTAACTTCTGTTCAGATAACTCCATGAAACTTAACTACTATTAGTATTTATTAACACAAAACAATCTTTCAAATAAAACTCTCATCAGAATACAGTAATAAAAACTTCATACTGTAAAAATGACATAATTTCTTGTTTTTAAAAACTGAATTTGAACAATTTGTTTTTGAATGAAAGACAGTCATTTACATAACATTCTAGTGCTGAGGAATCTCTTTGTAGTTTTTTTTTTAATCAAACACTTTTTTCATCAAATTTAAGAATGAAAACTGTTGAAAGTATGTAAGGAGGAACTACACTTCAAACATCAGGTCAGTTGAACTAATTTTATTAAGGATTATACTGGTTTCAGCACCAATTAATCTTCATCCAGAATTTAAGATATAATTCACAAAAAAAATGTCGACATAAACCAGTAGTGAAGATTTGAAAGCCTTAAATACATGGTCTTGTACCAGATTATCATAACGTATTTAATCTTAGAACCCCAACTTGTAGAACACAAGACTCGGTACTGAAAATTTCTGCATAGTTTGGATGAAATTGCACCAGTAGTTTCTGAGGAGTAGTCCAGACAAGTTTTATGACGGACTGACGGACAGATAGACAGACGATGGAAAAGTGATCCCTATATATCGCCAATATTCTGTAGAGGCGACACAAAAACAATCTGTCTCATCAACATTTAAATTGTATTTAGCAAAATTCAGTACAATCAATTCTACAAAATGACTTCCAAAATAACACTAACCTCAAAGTTGTTCACAAAGCTGATCACTCCACATTTAGCTTTCTTTGAAACTTTGTTCTCTTCTATAGCTTTTATCTGTAATAGCTGCAAAAACATACATAGGTTCATTAAATACCAAAAATAAATATAATATATTAAACAATAATTATTAAGATCCTTACATTGGCTACCCAAACAGACTGAAAAATTCAGCTTTATTATTTACCATGTACTCGGCTCGGAATTATCAATAAACAGTTATCCATCCTGTGTATCAGTAGTTAGTATTTGTTTTTTGCTTACATATAACATATTCATTGAATTTTGAAAGAATGAAAAAAGTAATATTTTTATCTAGTATGATTTTCTATAATATAGTAGTGTGAAATAGTTTATGGATTAAAAACATTATTTATAACAGCTATATGATGTCATTTTAAGTAAAAGACTCGTTCATTCATGACAGCAAACAAGAATACATCATTTAATGCATGCAACCCTTCTAACATTACTAGAACATTTCCCAGCAATAGTGCTAGCACTAGGAATTCCAGTCTAATATGGAAGAAACTTTTAATATTTTATATAGATTAACTTGGCAACTTAAGAATCATGGTTATATACCTATTTTTTACCATTGACTTGGCATCTCTATATGTTTGTGTTTATTTACTATTCAGACACATTGAACTTACATCTACTGGTAATATTTTGATTCTAAGAAATTAAATTTGTGATTGTTTTTTTTTAATCAGTTGAAACATATTACAGAAAAACTAATGTATAATTTATAAATTTATGCAATTAAATTGCTATATTAACCAAATTTTGATACTGTTGTCAAATTTTAAACAAAAGTGAATGGCCTTTTCACATTAATTCACTGTGACAATTGCTCAATGAAGACAGCTTCATTGAGTTTCAATGTGTAAGAATGTGTTAAAATACTTACTACAAATTTATCAAAGTTGCGTTTAACTTTGACAAGAGAACTAGCAAATGTTACACTGAGGAAAGAACCAGCATCTTGTGTGTTAGTTACATGCTGACTCATCCGTACCAACATGTACATCGAGTTACTGAAATTATGTAAAATATATATATCTAATCATTAAGTATATTTCAACAACATAGTTAAACAAGATATGTTTGTAAAACATGTATGCCCCCTTTGGGCAGCCAATTATTCATGTGATCAGGTTATTATGCATGACTTCTGACCCAGTGAACAAAAAATTAATAAGGGTTTTCTACTGGTCATATAAAGTTTGAAGTTCCTAGGCCTAAGTGTTCTTTAGTTATTAATTGGAAACAGTTTTAACTTACAAGGTCACTGTGACCTTGACCTTTGACCCCAAAATCAATAGGGGTCATCAATTGGAAATGACCAATCAACATATAAAGTTTGAAGTTCCTAGACCTAAGCGTTCTTAAGTTATTGATCGGAAACCGTTTTTACTTACAAGATCAATGTGACCTTGACCTTTGACCCCAAAATCAATAGGGGTCATCTACTGGTCATGACCAATCATCATACCAAGTTTGAAGTTCCTAGGCCTTAGGGTCCTTAAGGTATAGAGTGGAAACCGTATTTTACCTACAAGGTCAACCCCAAAATCAATAGGGTTCATCTGCTGGTCATGACCAATCACCAAACCAAGTTTGAAGTTCCTAGGCCTACCATTTTTTAGTTATTGATTGGAAACCATTTTTACCTATCAGGTCAAAGTGACCTTGACCTTTGACCCCTTGACCCCAAAATCAATAGGGGTCATCTATTGGTCATGACCAATCACCATAACAAGTTTTAAGTTCCTAGGCCTAAGCATTCTTTAGTTATTGATTGAAAACCGTTTTTCCCTACAAGGTCAATATTACCTAGACCTTTGACCCCAAAATCTATAGGGGTCATCTACTGGTTATGACCAATCACCATACCAAGATTGAAGTGCCTAGGCCTAAGCGTTCTTTAGTTATTGATCGGAAACCGTTTTTATCTACAAGGTCAATGTGACCTTGACCTTTGACCCCTTGACCCCAAAATCATTAGGGGTCATTTACTGGTCATGACCAATCACCATACCAAGTTTGAAGTTCCTAGGCCTAAGCGTTCTTCAGTTATTGATCAGAAACCGTTTTTATCTACAAGGTCAATGTGACCTTAGACCCCTTGACCCCTAAACCAATAGGGGTCATCTACTGGTTATGACCAATCACCATACCAAGATTGAAGTGCCTAGGCCTAAGCGTTCTTCAGTTATTGATCGGAAACGGTTTTTACTTACAAGGTCAATGTGACCTTGACCTTTGACCCCTTGACCCCAAAATCAATAGGGGTCATCTACTGGTCATGACCAATCACCATACCAAGTTTGAAGTTCCTAGGCCTAAGGGTTCTTTAGTTATCACTCGGAAACCATTTTGTCTACGGACCGACGGACCGACAAATGCAAAGCAATATACCCCCTCTTCTTTGAAATGGGGGCATAAAAATTGAAATCTCTTAGAATCGAACAGCTGGTGAATATGACACAATATAAAACATTGCAGGCTAGATGTTTGATAAAGCTCTTCTACAGCACAACACATTTGTAACTTGTAACAGTAACTTAAAAATATATAACTAAAATGTTTAACACAGCGTCATATGTTTACATATCAAAAACTAGACACAGACACCACAATGTTCCACTGTTTTGTATGTCTACGGGTAGACAGCAGGACAGACTGATAAGGTGAAATCTTTATCGCCACCTCCACCAGCATCATGGACATAAAAGAGGCAGTTATGCTACTATTTCTAAAGACTTTATACAGCAATATCAATTATGTATCAAATACATATAGGATAGTGATATCAGCAAGTTAAAGTAAAGTTCAAGTTTACTTTGACACTTGTGTGTTGATGTAAATAAGAATACATGACCGCTTGACACAAGTGCTGTCTTAGCACTAATTTTCACAAGCTCGTTAAACAAGATCTTAAACTGAAGTCAGTTTGTTTAACTTTAATTTTACTTACAAGCCGTCCATCTTATCAGCAAATGTTATAAAGTTGCCAAGATCCTCCTCTAGTGAAGGGAACAGCGCAAGCATCATTGTCCTGTAATATAATATGAGCGGTGTCACGACAAAACCAACATAGTGCATTTGCGACCAGCATGGATCCAGACCAGCCTGCGCATCCGTGCAGTCTGATCAGGATCCATGCTGTTCGCTATCAGTTTCCCTACTTGTAATAGGGTTTGTAAGTGAACAGCCTTGTCCAGCTTCCATTTTTGGAACTGTCCATAGTCAATTTTAGGGCTATACATATGAAATTAACTTATCAGAAATCAGTATAGAGCCTGATCACACAGCACAGTTGTGTAGCTTGGCCCGACTGTATAGTGGTGGCAAAGACTAATCACTTTTGACTTCAGCATGGTAAAAAGCATGTATAACAACAATATATATTTACTTTGAAACTTAATATCTTTGACTTTGACCTTGTTATCTCATTTTCTAAATAGGATAAGCAGGTATGCAGGATTTATGGAACAGTATAAAAATATTGACAAAACATTAGTTTTGTTTTTATTCTTGTCCAATCACAACCCCTCAAAATACTTTAGACAACATTTTTACTCATTAAAACAATTTTTAAGTTTTCATAAAAATGAACATAAATCTGGAGGTGGGTTGCTTTTAGGTGACTTTTATAAAATTACATTATATTTTAATAATTATATACTCTGGTAAGTACATGGAAAGATTAAGATGTCACATACCTTAGCTCTTCATTGATCTGTCTCCTGTAACAAGAAATAAAATAAAATATTATACACAACATTCAACTAATTATCTTAAAGCTATGTACCCAAATAACAGTCATTTAGAAAAGAAATCTCCTCACATAAAAAATAGCTATTTTAATGTAAGCAACAAAATAACGGCTACATGTATGTATCCAATTTACATCCCATTACATAAGAAATCTCCACAAATAAATCAATGTTTTATTAAAGTATTTACCATTTCCACATCACCCACAATATGAATACATTTAACAATAACAGCTATAAACCAAAATATATACACAAAATGTTTGCTTAAAATTATCAGTTGCAACATAATTAAACTTCAACCTTATTACACTCACTATGTGATGCTTAAATTGTATTGCTAGAGAATTATATTATCAGGGTTGTCATTAAAAAAATTCTGACACAGTCTGTTTTGAATTTTAGGCGACCATTTTTTGGTTTTATCACATACAACAAAGTGGGTTTTTTTAAAAAAAAAAGTTTTGAGGTGGCCCAAAATGCCTTTGTGACAGGAGGTCTATATTAAATAAATAATGAATTGAGTTTACTACAGTTTAAAGAAAGAGCCTTTATTCTTCACAAAATCAAATGATACTGTAAATAAGATCAGCACAATTTGAGCTGACCTTTTTCACGTTTTTAGTATAATAAAGTAAGAATGAAAGTGTTAAATACAAAATGTTGGCACTGTACATTTTACAGAAGTACAGCGCATTCGAGGAAATGATTTTAAATAATAAGTTCTACATGACAGGAAAATGAAATGTACATAAAGTACCCACAACAATAAGGATACAACATCTGATGGGAGAACATATAATCAGGAATGATAAAACAAGTCTAAACAATAACTATGGTTTAACACAGGAAAAATTGTGCAAAGCAGAAATTTTTTAAGTTACCAAAAAAAACAACATATGCACAGCCACTTAATGACTTAAGGAAACATACAATATATTATTTCTAGTTATATCATTCAATACAATATTGTACTTCTAAATTTGACTATACTTGTATCACAGTATGTAAATATTGGATTATTATAGGAAAAAAAAGAAGTCAACGAGAACGCATACACTTAATTGCAAATAAGAAATCTACGAAAGAATACACATTTTTCATTTAAATCTAAGTTAATCTTAGTAAGTCTAAGTACATTTTGTAATATTAATCATAATAAATCACTACAATAATTTAGGATCAAAATCTAGTTCTACAACAAACTGTTAATAAAAAATAAAAAAAAACTTTTTAGCCACTGCAATAAACAAGAGGGCCATGATGGCCCTGAGGTCGCTCACCTGTATATAG
The DNA here is from genome assembly GCF_026571515.1 of Ruditapes philippinarum. Classification (NCBI taxonomy): domain Eukaryota; kingdom Metazoa; phylum Mollusca; class Bivalvia; order Venerida; family Veneridae; genus Ruditapes; species Ruditapes philippinarum. The sequence continues at coordinate 13,793 of NW_026853404.1, forward strand.
GCCCCCCCCCCACCCCCGGGCCAATTTTTACCCAAGGGCTTTTATTTGTTTATTTGAACAGACTTGGTAGACACCCATAAGAAGATGTTTCATGCTAAACATATAAGTTCTAGCTCATTGGCTTTTTTAAAAGAAGATTTTTAAAGTTTTTACTATACACATATAGTTAAAAACAATGACACCCCTGGGGCAGGGCCAGTTTTGACCCCCGGGCGTTTATTTTAACAAACTTTGTAGATATTTACTTAAAGATGTTTCATGCTTAATATCTAAACTCTAGCTATTTGGGTTTTTTCAAAGAAGATTTTTAAGTTTTTGCTATACACATATAAGGAAAATCAATGACCCCCCCCCCCGGGCGGGGCCAGTTTTGACCCCAGGGCTTTTATTTGAACATACTTGGTAGACACCCATTAGAACATGTTTCATGCTAAATATCTTAGCTCTAGCTCTTTGAGTTCTTTAAAAGAAGATTTTTTAAGTTTTTACTATATGCATATAGGGAAAATCAATGACCCCCTGGGGCGGGGCCAATTTTGACCCAGGCTTTTTATTTGAACAAACTTGGTAGACACTCATTAGAAGATGTTTCATGCTAAATATCTTAGCTCTAGCTCTTTGGGTTCTTTAAAAGAAGATTTTTTAAGTTTTTACTATATGCATATAGGAAAATCTATGACCCCCTGGGGCGGGGTCAATTTTGACCCCAGGGCTTTTATTTGAACAAACTTGGTAGACATTCACTAGAAGATGTTTCATGCCAAATATCTAAGCTCTAGCTCTTATGGTTCTTTAAAAGAAGATTTTTTAAGTTTTACTATACGCATATAGGGAAAATCAATGACCCCCGGGGCGGGACCAATTATGACCCCAGGGCTTTAATTTGAACAAACTTGGTAGACACTCACTAGAAGATGTTTCATGCTTAATATCTTAGCTCTAGCTCTTTGGGCTCTTTAAAAGAAGATTTTTAAGTTTTCACTATATGCATATAGGGAAAATCAATGACCCCCTGGGGCGGGGCCAATTTTGACCCCAGGGCTTTTATTTGAACAAACTTGGTAGACACCCATAAGAACATGTTTCATGCTAAATATCTTAGCTCTAGCTCTTTGGGTTCTTTAAAAGAAGATTTTTTAAGTTTTTACTATATGCATATAGGGAAAATCAATGACCCCCCGGGGCGGGGCCAATTTTGACCCCAGGGCTTTTATTTGAACAAACTTGGTAGACACCCATTAGAAAATGTTTCATGCTAAATATCTTAGCTCTAGCTCTTTGGGTTCTTTAAAAGAAGATTTTTTAAGTTTTTACTATATGCATATAGGGAAAATCAATGACCCCCCCGGGCGGGGCCAATTTTGACCCCAGGGCTTTTATTTGAACAAACTTGGTAGACACTCACTAGAAGATGTTTCATGCCAAATATCTAAGCTCTAGCTCTTATGGTTTTTTAAAAGAAGATATTTAAAGTTTTTTCTTTTGGTTGCCATGGCAACCAGAGTTCTGCATGGAATTAAATTCTTTGAACAATTTTTAAAGGTGACCCCCAAAGGAACATTCCTGTGAAGTTTGGATGAAATTGGCTCAGTGGTTTATGAGGAGATGTCATTTAAAGCAAAAGTTTACGGACGGACGACGGACGGACGACGGACGGACGGACGGACGCCGGACGAAAAGCGATCACAAAAGCTCACCCTGTCACTTTGTGACAGGTGAGCTAAAAAAGCATCATACTTTTCTAAATGTGACAATATGTAAAAATAATAAACAACAAGAAAACAACAACAAAAGATTTCAACAAGTCTTGAATAGAATAGGAACCAGTTTCAAAATGAATCTTTACCATTGGCCAATTACAAGCCTGCAAAGGTTACCAACCAATCAAATTCTAGAATTTATTAATAATGTCCACCCTAATTTTATAATCGAAGGCCCTATATACAAGTTAAATAATTTTCTGTATAATAAAGAATATTTTTCTCTACATGTAGAAGGAAAAATATATCTTGAATATAGTTGTCAGATATATTCTCATACAATAAAGTTACAAATGCATTTAAACAGTCATTTTACAAAATCTAAAACTTACATGACTGAAAGAAAACTATAATATCAGTAAAATTCAGCCTGAAATAAATGTCTGTCTATTTTATGCATGCCAGGTTTTTAAGCAAAGGGAGGTCACTGTGTCACATTTACAACAGTTTTAGCGTGCAGCTGCGAGGTCACACAGACTTACAGTTGTGATGTTGGTATCCTCGATGTTAAACCCTCACCCAAGTTCTCCACAATATATTCCCTAAATATAATGTCAAAATATGATGATACAATATTACACAATATCTTTAATAATAACCCTATCACTAGCAAACAATGAAGATTTTGACGGTGATTTCTCAATACAAGTTTATGTACCCCAAAATTGGTCCGAAAACAAAAACTGTCAGATGGTCTGCATACTCAGCTATTCTCAGTCATAAAAAAGCTTACAACACTAACCATAGTAGGGTACAGTCCCACCACTAACACTAGGATGGGGACAGTCCCATCACTACAAACTATGCTGATGATAGTCCCCCACCACTACAGATCCCTAAAGTAACACTAGGCTAAGGACAGGCCCATTGCTTACACTAACCTATGGAAAATAGAACAACTAGCTTATGGGAAATCCCACCACTAACACTAAACTGAGGATACACCTTCTATTTACACAAGGCTGTGGACTGTCCCATCACTAATACAAGGCTGAGGAACGTCCCACCACTAACACTAAACTGAGGAATGTCCCACCACTAACACTAAACTGAGGAATGTCCCACCACTAACACTAAACTGAGGAATGTCCCACCACTAACACTAGACTAAGGAATGTCCCACCACTAACACTAAACTGAGGAATGTCCCACCACTAACACTAAACTGAGGAATGTCCCACCACTAACACTAAACTGAGGAACGTCCCACCACTAACACTAGCATGAGGAATGTCCCACCACTAACACTAGACTGAGGAATGTCCCACCACTAACACTAGACTGAAGAATGTCCCACCACTTACACTAGACTGAGGAATGTCCCACCACTATCACTAAACTGAGGATACTCCTTCTAATAACACAAGGCTGGGGACTGTCCCACCACTAACACAAAGCTGAGGATAGTCATCCAATAACACTAGGCCAACCAGGATAGTCCTACCATTTGTAAATAGCCAATATCTTCCCAACACTGCTAAAAAAGTCCAAAACTAAACATGATTTCATTTTAAATTTTTAAAGTTTTTTTTTTTTTAAAGTTTGAAGGTTGTTGAAATTAAATGGTTACTCAAATAGAAGGGATACTTCTACTGCTGATGTATTTACTATCATGACTTTCTATCAGAAGTTCTAAAATAAGACAACAAAATTACAATGAATAATCAATCAGAATATTATATACTCAAATGGTATTGATCAGCATATAGCATACCAAGAATACTTTTAAGTCTTCATATAATATAAAACAATGACTTTCAAACCCTTTACATTCAAATTTAATTTCATTATTTTATATTAGAGATAATTGTTACAATTACTAGAAAATATTACTGTGTTGCAATCATAAATAAGTTTGATGTTATATTATGACACTATCACATATTCTTATTAACAAAACTGCTGAAAAGAACTTTTTTTTAGCAGTAATAAAAAAACCCCAAAAAACATTCTGTATTTTCTAGCATACAGACAGTTGTTCTGTACTGGTGAAGTTAATATTATATAAATTATCCAGAATGACAATATCAAGTAAGTGCTAGCTTTCTAACTAATATTCAACCTAAATATCAAACACAAAAAAAAACTGACCACTTTTGTGCAACTATCTGTAAACATTTTAAGTAAGTGTCATAAGATAAAATACCACAACAATGAGATCAGTTTTGCAAACATCCTAAACAAATAGGGAAAACCATTAATTTACCCTAAAAAAATCTCTTTACATATATAACTACAAATAACAGTTAAACCATTACTCTGCTATAAAAAAGAAAATGATCAGCCATTGCCGCCAGTATAGAGCCAAGCCAGACTGTACTTCCATGCATTCTTAACCAGGCTATATACTGCTGGCTGACTAATGTTATATTTTCATCTTGATACCCCCAAAATTGATAATGGACAGTTCCAAAATTGTAAGCTGGACCAGGCCATTTCAGCAGGTTAAGGGTTTAAGACAGATGTAAACATATGATTTTGTTGATCTATAACCTCATTACTGCTTAGAAAGCAAGTTTAAACTAACCAGCAAGATAAATACATGAAAATAAATGTTTTAAGACAGATTACGATGATCACAATTTGTTTTGTATTCGTAAATTTAGAGGGTTAACTATTAGATAACAAGAGGGCCATGATGGCCCTGAGGTCGCTCACATGTATATAGGCCCCCGAAGCGGGGCCAGTTTAAACCCCAGGGCTTTTATTTGAACAAACTTGGAATTAAGACACCCATTAGAAGATGTTTCATGATGTTAAGTTTTTGCTATACACATATAAGGAAAAACAATGACCTTCTCCCCCCCCCCCCCACCCCCCCAGAGTTAATTTTAACCCAAGGGCTTTTATTTGAACAAACTTGGTAGACACCCATAAGAAGATGTTCATGATTAACATCTAAGCTCTAGCTCATTGGGTTTTTTAAAAGAAGATTTTTTAAGTTTTTACTATACACATATAGTTAAAAACAATGACACCCCTGGGGCGGGGCCAGTTTTGACCCAAGGGCTTTTATTTGAACAAACTTTGTAGACACTTATTAGAAGATGTTTCATGCTTAATATCTAACTCTAGCTATTTGGGTTTTTTCAAAGAAGATTTTTTAAGTTTTTGCTATACACATATAAGGAAGTCAATGACCCCCGGGACGGAGCCAATTTTGACCCCAGGGCTTTAATTTGAACAAACTTTGTAGACACTCACTAGAAGATGTTTCATGCTTAATATCTAAACTGTAGCAATTTGGGATTTTTTCAAAGAGGTTTTTTAATTTTTTGCTATACACATATAAGGAAAATCAATGACCCCCGGGGCAGGGCCAATTTTGACCCCAGCGCTTTTATTTGAACAAACTAAGTAGACACCCATTAGAACATGTTTCATGCTAAATATCTTAGCTCTAGCTCTTTGAGTTCTTTAAAAGAAGATTTTTCAAGTTTTTACTATATGCATATAGGGAATATCAATGACCCCCTTGGTGCCGGGCCAATTTTGACCCCAGGGCTTTTATTTGAACAAACTTGGTAGACACTCACTAGAAGATGTTTCATGCTAAATATCTTAGCTCTAGCTCTTTGGGTTCTTTAAAAGAAAATTTTTTAAGTTTTTACTATATGCATATAGGGAAAATGGATGACCCCCTGGGGTGGGGCCAATTTTGACCCCAGGGCTTTTATTTGAACAAACTTGGTAGACACTCATTAGAAAATGTTTCATGCCAAATATCTAAGCTCTAGCTCTTTGGGTTCTTTAAAAGAAGATTTTTAAGTTTTTACTATATGCATATAGGGAAAATCAATGACCCCCTGGGGCGGGACCAATTTTGACCCCAGGGCTTTTATTTGAACAAACTTGCTAGACACTCATTAGAAGATGTTTCATGCCAAATATCTAAGCTCTAGCTCTTTGGGTTCTTTAAAAGAAGATGTTTAACGTTTTTTCTTTCGGTTGCCATGGCAACCAGAGTTCTGCATGGAATTAAATTCTTTGAACAATATTTAAAGGTGACAACCAAAGGAACATTCCTGTGAAGTTTGGATGAAATTGGCTTAGTGGTTTATGAGGAGATGTCATTTGAAGCAAAAGTTTACGGACGGACGCCGGACGGACGCCGGACGAAAAGCGATCACAAAAGCTCACCCTGTCACTTTGTGACAGGTGAGCTAAAAAGACACAACACCAGCAAAATTTGCCTGACCATCCCAAGATTGATGGGAATTGATTTAATTAAAGGAAAAAGGTGTAGTTAAATAAGTGTGTTGTCAAGTAAAGATTGAAAACATAAAATATAAAGTGTGGACAGCAAAGCATAGTTAAAAGCCAAAATAACAGCTCTGAACCTGAGTAAAATTCAAACTAGCCAAAGCAAGAGTTAAAACCAAGGCTATCAAATCATTGTTTGGCGTTAAAAATGCAATTAGAAATACTATTGCAATAATATGCCCTGTGTAAGCATATAGAAAAGAAATGCAAGAAAATCTAAAGCTTGGAAAAAACTTTTTTATTCATTTGCAAACTTCACACAATATAGCAAAGTGAATTTTTCAATCTTATAAAAAAACAAGCAGTGATCTAGCCCTAAAACTTTCATATTTTGAAGCGGCTAATGCAAAACTGAAAAATTTCATAAATTATGAAAAAAAGAGCACTGCAAAATTGATTAATTTATGCCAGGATGCAGATTTGTTTATGGGCTGAAAACATCATTCAGTTATATGTAGGGAAAAGGCGCACTTGTGAAATTGTTCATATTAAGTTTTATCTTTTTATACTAAAATATGAAGGATATTGTCACAAAAAAAGGGTTCAATGTATTTATCAAACAATATTTTAAACTTAAATAAATATCATTTTCAATAAATTCCTGAATTTAAAGGAAACTAAAATATTTCCCCGAATTGGTATAGAAAAAAAATTAGTGACAATAATCGTAAGATCAAAAATTTGTTCCCTTTCGGGTTTGAACCCATGTCCAAATGATTGTGAAGATACCGGTAGGTCATCTATTTTCTAAATATATTTTCGAATTTATTTTACAGTGACAAATGGCCCCAAAAGCCTGTAAGCATATAGCTATCCAGATATACAGTTACAACTAGTCAAATAATGAGACATTTCCCTTATTCTGAACAACAGTAAGAAAGGAAAAGATGTGTACATTGTAAACTCAAAACTATAACGAAAAACTATAACAAAGAAATGTGAATTCAATTATTTGTCCGCTAGTTCAGAAATAAAAATAAAAAATCTTTTCCACAACAGCATTTGTGTTCAGAATAGCAATAGATTTTGAAACACCATCTAAATACAGAGACAACAGAATTACACAAGTACAAGCTATACCTGGGATACGAGTCATCATCTACCAATCTGAAATTTCGTTGTCATGGAAACATAGCAAATAAAAACAATTGAATACTCCCAGCCGGCAGAGGTCACTTATACACACAAAGAAAACTTTAACGCTGGTGCACATTAACATAGAATTCCTTCAAATTGAATTTATTTATATGATAAAGTTTGCAAAAATTACCTTTATATATAAGCCCTTTTCGCTTTTTTCTAAAAATATATAAAATCTAAGAAACCAAGGTCAGTCGGGAATGAAAATAACATATCCATTCTCTATGGTTAGAAATCTTTCTAAATGTACTTGTGTGAAATAAAAATGAATACATTATTAATTCAAGGCACTTTTTAATATGTTCTCCAAAAGAATTTATCAATTTTAAGACAAGTTTATGTTTAATATATTGTAACATATACATACTGTATTGTAATTTTGGGTTTCTGTTTCATCCAGATATCTCCTGTATCTTCTGCTTCATCAACCACTTCCTAAAATAGTAATTTAACAAATATATCACTTGCTATAATAATAAACAAATATACCACTTCCATACATACTAATAAAATATACCACTTCCTAATGTAATAACAAAATATAGAACTTCCTGATAAGATAACAAAATAAATACCATATCCTAATATTATTAAGATATGTTTTTCTAGTATTTCATAAAAGATGAAAACTCAACCTAAATACAGATAAACCTCCACACATGTTTAGAAGGATCCAATAGGTACATATATCACTAATTAGTTTTAAAATCAGACGATGTGTCTACATTGCAAGTATTTGGTTCTGGTACCTGTCTGATAGTAATATTCCAAATTTTAAAAAGGGCCATAATGCTGTTCAAATCTATGTAAGAGTTATGGACTTTGGACAGTGTCCTTCTCCTATGCCTTCCTTTATGTGTGATCTTTGAACCCATTCCTTTTAGAAGTCTTGTAGATACCAACTTGAGTACAATAGCTCAACCTCTTCTTGGAAAAGTCAAACAAACAAGAGCTGATGGTATGACAGTGTGCTTGACTATACTAATTTCTATGTGAGTACAATAGCTCCCCCTATTCTTCAAATAGATAAGTTAAAAATTAAAATCAAGTTTTTTTAGTCAAGGTCCCTGTGACCTTGACCTTTGACCCAGTGACCTTAAAATCAATAGGGGTCATCTACTAATCATGACTAACCTCCATGCTAAATATGAAGACTGTGGGTTAAAGGAATCTCAAGTTATTGGGTGACAAGCTTTCTTTTAGTCAAGGCCCCTGTGACCTTGACCTTTGACCCAGTGACCTCAAAATCGATAGGAGTCATCTACTAATCATGACTAACCTCCATGCCAAATATGAATACTGTGGGTCAAAGGAATCTCAAGTTATTGGGCGGACAAGGTTTTTTAAGTCAAGGTCCCTGTGACCTTGACCTTTGACCCAGTGACCTCAAAATCAATAGGGGTCATCTACTAATCATGACTAACCTCTATACCAAACATGAAGACTGTGGGCCAATGGAATCTCAAGTTATTGGGTGGACAAGCTTTTTTTAGTCAAGGCCCCTGTGACCTTGACCTTTGACCAAGTGACTTCAAAATCAATAGGGGTCATCTATTGGTCATGACTTACTACATGCATAATATGAGACTTTGGGTCAAAGGATTCTTAAGTAATTGGGCAGACAAGCTTTTTAAAGTCAAAGCCCCTGTGACCTTGACCTTTGACCCAGTGACCCCAAAATCAATAGGGGTCATCTACTAATCATGACTAGCCTCCTTCCTAATATGAAGACTGTGGGTCAAAAGAATCTCAAGTTATTGGGCTGACAAGGTTTTTTTAGTCAAGGCCCCTGTGACCTTGACCTTTGACCAAGTGACCTCAAAATCAATAGGGGTCATCTACTAATCATGACTAACCTCCATGCCAAATATGAAGACTGTGGGCCAATGGAATCTCAAGTTATTGGGCAGACAAGCTTTTTAAAGTCAAAGCCCCTGTGACCTTGACCTTTGACCCAGTGACCCCAAAATCAATAGGGGTCATCTACTAATCATGACTAACCTCCTTCCTAATATGAAGACTGTGGGGTCAAAGAATCTCAAGTTATTGGGCTGACAAGTTTTTTTAGTCAAGGCCCCTGTGACCTTGACCTTTGACCAAGTGACCTCAAATCAATAGGGGTCATCTACTAATCATGACTAACCTCCATGCCAAATATTGAAGACTGTGGGCCAATGGAATCTCAAGTTATTGGGCAGACAAGCTTTTTAAAGTCAAAGCCCCTGTGACCTTGACCTTTGACCCAGTGACCCCAAAATCAATAGGGGTCATCTACTAATCATGACTAACCTCCATGCCAAATATGAAGACTGTGGGCCAAAGGAATCTCAAGTTATTGGGCGGACAAGGAAAAACCGACGGACAGACAGGGAGACGTCCGGACAAGCTGATTCCAGTATACCCCCCTTACAACTTCGTTGTGCGGGGGTTTAATAAAGTTTACCTGTAAAGCTGAAGGTTGAACATCTGACAGTAGATGGAAGAATTTACAACAGAAATCCTGCTCTGCTAAACATACAGGTTCAAACTCACTCAATACCTTGTCAAACACCTGTAATTACATCATTCAAACATTAAATGCTAAATCTTCATAAAGAAAACTAGTCCTTCAATTTTCACTCAATAGCTACCATGACCTGTGATAATTAAGTACATAGGGTTGTAATATTTTACTTCATTTAATGTGAAGAAATCTTCAAATGAACTAAAAGTATTCTCTTTTATCAGTTTTAGTTAAGTAGCAACTATTAAGGTAGATTTATTCTGATTTACATCTTTGTTATATTTATCTTTCTCTTTTACAGAACACTTTGTCTAAATAGGAAAGTTTTGTTATAAATATTTCTGACAAGTTATATGACCGTACATATTGTTTGGAAATAAAACCCCAGCCACTAGGCCATATAACCTGCCAGGAATATTTATAAATAATATATATGTGAGCTAGTCTAAAATATAAGAGAGAACTTCAAAATGAAGTTTTTTCCAAGTTCACTTATAGAAAATAACTGTATCAATTCATAATTTGAAATATTACTTCAATTCAAGTACTTCATACTTTCACTGAATAATGATCAGTTACCCTTCTAACAGGGACCTGGGTGGTGTTTTGTCTTACTTTCATTATTTGTATGTCTCCCTTTATTCTCCTGCACATTCTACAATAATTACCTGGTCAAACAAATATCTCATGGTCATGTCAGCATCTGATCCCTGTATTACTGACATGGAGTCTACACTGTGTACAGAGCCCGCTCGTTTCTTACTGTCCAATGGTGATCCTATACTAGCAGATGATCCCGATAATTTAGCTCCACTCACATCTGGAAAAAACAAATTATTATCAATATGAAAACTCCATCAATCAAAAAGGTTGATGTTAAGAGTCCAACATGGGATAGAACAAGTGTAAACAATATTTTTTTTAAAATCTATTTTTCTTTTACCATAGAAACATTGTATATCATTCAATATGGAAAATTTCGATGTTTATAGGAGGATGACACCATGTACCTTTAAAAGTAAAATACAGCGACTGTATAGAATCACTTAATTTTCATAACCTACTTATATAAATTTCTCAACTATGAGAAGTTATTATCCCATGTAAGACACATGAAACTTCTGACATTCACAAACAAGACGGCCATGATGGCCCTGAGGTCGCTCACCTGTATATAGCCCCCCCCCCCACCCCCAGGGCCAATTTTTACCCAAGGGCTTTTATTTGTTTATTTGAACAGACTTGGTAGACACCCATAAGAAGATGTTTCAAGCTAAACATCTAAGTTCTAGCTCATTGGGTTTTTTAAAAGAAGATTTTTTAAGTTTTACTATACACATACAGTTTAAAAACAATGACACCCTTGGGCAGGGCCAGTTTTGACCCCCGGGCTTTTATTTGAACAAACTTTGTAGAAATTTACTAAAAGATGTTTCATGCTTAATATCTAAACTCTAGCTATATGGTTTTTTCAAAGAAGATTTTTAAGTTTTTGCTATACACAAAAAAGGAAAATCAATGACCCCGGGGCAGGGCCAATTTTGACCCCAGGGCTTTTATTTGAACAAACTTTGTAGACACTGATTAGAAGATGTTCATGCTTAATATCTAAACTCTAACTATATGGGTTTTTTCAAAGAAGATTTTTAAGTTTTTTGCTATACACATATAAAGAAATCAAATGACCCCCGGGGCGGGGCCAATTTTGACCCAAGGGCTTTTATTTGAACAAATTTGGTAAAGACAAACCCATTAGAACATGTTTCATGCTAAATATCTTAGCTCTAGCTCTTTGGGTTCTTTAAAAGAAGATTTTTTAAGTTTTTACTATATGCATATAGGGAAAATCAATGACCCCCTGGGGCGGGGCCAATATTGACCCCAGGGCTTTTATTTGAACAAACTTGGTAGACACTCACTAGAAGATGTTTAATGCCAAATATCTTAGCTCTAGCTCTTTGGGTTCTTTAAAAGAAGATTTTTTTATGTTTTTACTATATGCATATAGGGAAAATCAATGACCCCCTGGGGCGGGGCCAATTTTGACCCCAGAGCTTTTATTTGAACAAACTCGGTAGACACTCACTAGAAGATGTTTAATGCCAAATATCTTAGCTCTAGCTCTTTGGGTTCTTTAAAAGAAGATTTTTTAAGTTTTTACTATATGCATATAGGGAAAATATATGACCCCCTGGGGTGGGGCCAATTTTGACCCCAGGGCTTTTATTTGAACAAACTTGGTAGACTCTCACTAGAAGATGTTTCATGCCAAATATCTTAGCTCTAGCTCTTTGGGTTCTTTAAAAGAAGATTTTTTAAGTTTTTACTATATGCATATAGGGAAAATCAATGACCCCCTGGGGCGGGGCCAATTTTGACCCCAGGGCTTTTATTTGAACAAACTTGGTAGACACTCACTAGAAGATGTTTCATGCCAAATATCTAAGCTCTAGCTCTTAGGGTTGTTTAAAAGAAGATATTTAAAGATTTTTCTTTCGGTTGCCATGGCAACCAGAGTTCTGCATGGAATTAAATTCTTGAACAATTTTAAAGGTGACCACCAAAGGAACATTCCTGTGAAGTTTGATGAAATTGCTCAGTGGTTTATGAGGAGATGTTATTTAAAGCAAAAGTTTACGGACGGACGGACGGACGGACGAAAAGCGATCACAAAAGCTCACCCTGTCACTTTGTGACAGGTGAGCTAAAAAACAGTATGATGTCAGACATACTAACCACTTAACTTCCCTCTAGAAAATGTAATGAATTATTAATTAGACTCACTCAGTTTAGCTTTATCTCCTTTACCCATTATAGTTTGTCTGGCACATTCTAGAAACTCTTGTATTTCCTTACTGTATAGCTTTGACAAATTTGTAGCATATACCTGTAAATATAATGTGCAATTTGAACAAGTCTGTGGCATATACCTTCTGTATGTATATAATTTACAATTTGAACAAATCTGTGGCATGAGAAATGGACAAATGAAATAACTTGAATTCAACAAGCTATTTTGGTCTAATATAGGTATTCTAATTCTAAGTCAGCAGACACCTTTTAACACATTTACAGCAGATACCATACTATTTAACTTTTTAATTATCCTTTTCAAAAAAAAAAATGATCCTGTTAATTTTTCAAAACAAAAATCTCTGAAATCAGAACCCTACCTTGGCTAATTCTTTAAAGCTGTTATGATCTGCTTGTTTAAGCCATGCCATAAGTTCAGTGTATGGGGTAAGATCTCGATGACTAGAATGATGTTGGGGTAACTTCAGCTCTGATGAATGTCTACTCAATGTCTCACCTAACTCGTTCCCCTATAAAATAAACCACAATCTTACTTTACCCTTTATGCTGCTGAAAGTTAGCAATGCACATACCCTGCTTTGACATATAAACAGTCTATCAGTGGTTTAGGTAATTTAAATGTCTTAATTACTACAAATAAGTGGCCGACAATATTATCCACCTGGCAGACTGGCCTGGCTTTTAACTGCTAATATTGGTTAGTAATAACAAAAATTGGTACAAGAATCCTGAGTTGCCAGGGGCCATGGATTCTCTCATGTAAGGAAGCTATCCAGCTGGCTTACAAAACATTGGTGGTTCCTCTCAGGTGCCCTGTTTGTGCCTGTAATAATGTAGACATGGGCACCTGAGATCTTCCTCCAACGATTATGCTGGAATGTCACTATATGACCATCACAGAGTCAATGTGACTAAAAACCTATCAGCAACAAAACAACAACATTCAAAACATTGAACTACATATTTGTGATTAATTTTTGCTTATAAAATTTTGTTTCCATTATCATATAATATCATAGTTGATAATATTAATTGTATAAATATCCTACTATAAGACATTAACAAGAGGGCCATGATGGCCCTAAGGTCGCTCACCTGTATAAAGGCACCCGGAGCGGGGCCAGTTTAAACCCCAGGGCTTTTATTTGAACAAACTTGGAAGACACCCATTAGAAGATGTTTCACAATGTTAAGTTTTTACTACACACATATAATGAAAAACAACGATCTACCCCCCTCCTTTCGCCCCCGCCTTCACACACCCCCCCCCCCCGGCAGGCCAATTTTAACCCAAGGGCTTTTATTTGAACAAACTTGGTAGACACCCATTAGAAGATGTTTCATGCTAAACATCTAAACTCTAGCTATTTGGGTTTTTTCAAAGAAGATTTTTAAGTTTTTGCTATACAAATATAAGGAAAATCAATAACACCCGGGGCGGGGCCAATTTTGACTCCAGGGCTTTTATTTGAACAAACTTTGTAGACATTCACTAGGAGATGTTTCATGCTTAATATCTAAACTCCAGCTATTTGAGTTTTTTCAAAGAAGATTTTTTAAGTTTTTGCTATATACATATAAGGAAAATCAATGACCCCCGGGGCGGAGCCAATTTTGACCCCAGGGCTTTTATTTGAACAAACTTGGTAGACACTCACTAGAAGATGTTTCATGCCAAATATCTAAGCTCTAGCTCTTAGGGATTTTTAAAAGAAGATATTTAAAGTTTTTTCTTTCGGTTGCCATGGCAACCAGAGTTCTGCATGGAATTAAATTCTTTGAACAGTTTTTAAAGGTGACCACCAAAGGAACATTCCTGAGAAGTTTTGATGAAATTGGCTTAGTGGTTTATGAGGAGATGTCATTTAAAGTAAAAGTTTACGGACAGACGGACGCCGGACGAAAAGCGATCACAAAAGCTCACTTTGTCACTTTGTGACAGGTGAGCTAAGAATTTCTAAAAAATATTGTTATTCCATTTTAAGCAACCTTTATTTAATTTACCAAATAAAACTGATGTGGAAGTTTATATAGATAGTGTTAATAAAATGGTAAAATCAAATCCCAAACTTTTAGCTTACATGTCAAATTTAAATATAATAATTCAAACATAGATTTATTAAACTATATTTTTAGTTTAATAGAGGATATTGAATGAGTGTAGGTTTAATACTAAATTTATTGAACGAGTTGAATAAAATCATATTATGCGAGCCTCTGGCGAGCATAATATTGTTTTATTCAACGAGTTCAATAAATTTAGTATTGAATCTAAACGAATATAATATTCTTTTTATCACATATATAAAATAAGAACGGTAAACTGTTAACAAGAGTCACTTTTATTTGATGCGCCTATAGTGGTAACGCTAACACTAGCGCGCTTTAACGCTATGTTTATAGCGCAAATGACGTGACGTCAAAGTGTTATTACACTAGTGTAATATCGTCTAGTGTAATATCGTTTTTATTAAATGGCTTTATTACACTCCTGCACCGCGGTTTATGTGATAAAATGTATTATCATATAACAAGAGGGCCATGATGGCCCTAGATCGCTCACCTGATTTATCAAACTCATCCAAACAATTACCTAGACAAGCATTCTGACCAAGTCTCATGACAGGTGAGTCAAAAATGTGACCACTACAGTGTTAACAAGGATTATCCATATTTGAGCAGTGCGACCTAGTTTTTTACCCAGGTGACACATATTCAAACTTGACCTAGAAATCATCAAAACAAACTTTTAGACCAATATCAAGGATACTTGGATCAAAACAGTAGCAACTAGTGTTAACAAGATTTTTCTATTTTTAGCTCCGGTGACCTAGTTCCACATGCGATTTCGAACTCATCCAAGCAATTACCTATACAAGCATCCTGACCAAGTTTGATGATAATTGAGTCGAAAATGTGACCACTAGAATGTTAACAAGGTTTTTCCATATTTGGGCGGTGTGACCTAGTTTTTTTCATCCAAGATGACCAATGTTCGAACTTGACTTAGAAATCATCAAAACAAACTTTCAGACCAATTAACAGAATATTTGGATCACAACAGTAGCCACTAGAGTGTTAACAAGATTTTTCTATTTTTAGCTCCGGTGACCTACTTTTTCATCAGAGATAACCCATGTTCAATTTCTTCCCAGCAATGACCTAGACAAGTTTCCTGACCAAGTTTGATGACAATTGAGTCAAAATTGTGACCACTAGTGTTAACAAGGTTTTTCTATTTTTAGCTCCTGTGACCTAGTTTTTCATCCGAGATGACCCATGTTGGAACTCATTTGAGCTATCACCTAGACAAGCATTTTGATCAAGTTTGATGATGATTGATGCAAAAATGTGACCACTAGAGTGTTAACAAGGTTTTTCTATTTTTAGCTCCGGTGACCTACTTTTTCATCCGAGATGACCCATGTTCACACTCATCTGAGCTATCAACTAGATAAGCATCCTGACCAAGTTTGATGATGATTGATGCAAAAATGTGACCGCTAGAGTGTTAACAAGGTTTTTCTATTTTTAGCTCCGGTGACCTACTTTTTCATCCGAGATGACCCATGTTCAAACTCATCCGAGCTATCACCTAGACAAGCATCCTGACCAAGTTTGATGATGATTGATGCAAAAATGTGACCGCTAGAGTGTTAACAAGATTTTTCTATTTTTAGCTCCGGTGACCTACTTTTTCATCCGAGATGACCCATGTTCGAACTCATCCGAGCTATCACCTAGACAAGCATCTTGACCAAGTTTGATGATGATTGATGCAAAAATGTGACCGCTAGAGTATTAACAAGGTTTTTCTATTTTTAGCTCCGGTGACCTACTTTTTCATCCGAGATGACCCATGTTCGAACTCATCCGAGCTATCACCTAGACAAACATCCTGACCAAGTTTGATGATGATTGAGGCAAAAATGTGACCTCTAGAGTGTTAACAAGGTTTTTCTATTTTTAGCTCTTGTGACCTAGTTTCTCATCCGAGATGACCCATGTTCGAACTCATCCGAGCTATCAACTAGATAAGCATCCTGACCAAGTTTGATGATGATTGAGGCAAAAATGTGACCGCTAGAGTGTTAACAACTAAATGTGAACGGACGACGGACGGACGGACGACGGACAATCATCGATCCTAAAAGCTCACCCTGAGCATGCTCAGGTGAGCTAAAAATATAAATGATTTGTTTCTTTTTCAAGTTTTGTAGATTGATGACCCACGGAGGATCTCTGTGCATTATTACAAGCTAAATTAAACACATAAGAATATCAATGACCTTTCTATATACATTTAATATGGATCTCTGACACTGGACAGGGAGACATGTGATTAAATGTCAAAAACTAGAATATAAACAAAAATTCAAATTCTACCTGGTGAATGAACAAATTATTTAGATGATGGATAAGCCTCCTAGAGAAATCTTGTTTCAACTTATTAAACTTTTTCATCTGTTCTTCTACAGCTGCCAATTTAAGGAGAGCATCATGTATACTGGCATGTCGGCATCTCTGTAGTTGTTGTGCTGCCGCGGTACAGTCTAGTATACCGTTGGGCGTGGATAGATCACCTTCTATCAGCGATTTTACATACTTGTCGTCTAAATCTAACTGGTTCTAAAATGTATGTATATGTTGTTTAATATTATATTTGCAATGTTTCAAATTGCTTAAATGCATATCAAAAATTTGTAATGTAGATTTGTGAGTTTTGAAATATTAAACAGTTCAAGAATGTTAAAAGGACTTCACCGAGGTTTCCCCGACATGATGGGACTGAAAATATTTTTTTTTTAAGATAAATGTTTCATTTGATGTAGGTCTAGACCAATAACTTAATGCACAAAATTTCAGATCATTTGTTCACGCTGTTTTTCTAGAATATTTATTGTGAAAACAAAACCTAAACTTGAAAAGCAATATTTTTCACTGAAATATGGCTTATAATAGCACAAAAACACAATTTACAATTCATTTTTTTGGGGTTAATTCATTATTCTTAATTATCTTTTGCGTTATCTTTCTGTTTTAAGTGCTCCAGGTGATCTATGTAAGTAACTCAAATTTTATGTTTTCAGGCTTTTGAGCCTTTTCAACCTATAGTATCTATGATAGAAGTTATATATACTTACAACAAGGCTTTCAATTTCCTCCAACATTTTCTGATGGTTATCATTCCTTACAGATAGTAGAGTATCCTTGTCTTTCATTACTTCCATCTGGTCCTTCACTGACTGTTTAATAACATATGAGCCGCATCACGACAAAACCAACATCGTGCGTTTGCAACCAGCATGGATCCAGACCAGCCTGCACATCCGCGCAGTCTGATCAGGATCCATACTGTTCGCTACTATGTTGGTTTTGTCGTGCTCATATACTAGTTATCATTCACAACACTTGTTGTCATTTGAAAAAATGTTAAAATATTCAATGTGACAAGGATAAACCTCATAGCTTGATTGTCAATCTATTTACAAAATGTTTTCTGAAGTGTTTCCATTTGAGTAACAGCTATATTATAGTATACATTTGGTAACATGGAAAGTATGTGTTGAATGTAAATTTATTTTAAAGACCAAACACAATCCTGCAAGACAGACTTTTAAAACATTTGTTAGAACAATTATTAACCAATGCTACTACAATCAAAGCATTTTACAAATTCATTGTGTGAATTATGACCATCCATTAATGCAGGAAAACCTACAAATGCAGAACCACCAACCACCTGTATGCTAGCATGACATATGTAGCTAGATCATATAAAACAACTCACCGGTTTGGAAATATAAATACAGTGATAGCACAAGTGATCCAAAAACATTTATAAATCTAAACCACCTGACCATGGAGGTCGCACATATTTTAACTATATTAATTGTGACATGTTAACCATCTCAGAAATATAATACTTAGATTAATGGAATAAACAAGAGCGATCAGTGATCACATGTGTCGCCTCATTATGGCCAACTTCATGTTTGGACAAGTTTTGTGACAGACGGACAGTGCACAACTAGACTTGGTACTGATCATTCCTGTAAAGTTTGGATAAAATTGCACCAGGAGTTAATAAGGAGTAGTCCGGACAAGCTTTTGTGTATCTGGCAACACACAGAAAAAAACACCTTTTTATCAAAGGGCCATAACTCGGCCAAAAATCATTCAACCGGAAAACCCGTGCAATATGCGCAAGGACTTGAGCTACAGATCAATCCTGTAAAGTTTCATTGAAATTGCATTAGTGGTATAAGAGAAGTAGTCCAGACAAACTTTAAAAATAAAAATTATTGAAGGGCCATAACTCTGACAAAAATCATTGAACCGGAAAATGCTGACAATATGCACAACTAGACTTGGTACTGATCATTCCTGTAAAGTTTGGATGAAATTGCACCAGTAGTCTATGAGGAGTAGTCCGGACAAGTTTTGTGACGGACGGACAGACAGACGACGGAGAAGTGATCCCTATATGTCGCCACTACTCCATAGAGGCGACACAAAAAAGAAAAAATGTACACAAAAAATAGAAATGATATAAATTGAGATAAATAATTACCTGTAATATTCTATCATAAGAATCAAGTTTACTCTCTATATTTTCTGCCTGTTGTATACCATCATCTAGAAGTCTCATTAAGTTTAATACTTGATCTTCACTTCCCATTATAGAGTGAATGTTTGCCTTAAAATACAACAATAATAATGTACATGTGTAACTGCTAATTAGATGTATAGTGAACATACTATCAAATATGAATCTATAATAAGCATTGACATCATTATGTGCTGGATTTTTCTTTGATAACAGTAGTTATACAATCTAACAAAATTGATAATAAGCTCGTATTTGTTAAATGTCAATCCAATCTGACCTAATCTACTTAAGGTTTTTCTTGCATATAGATCTGATTTCCACCATACCGTTTCACTGACATTGTGATTTGGATTTCCCAAGAAAGCTATTTTTAGCAATGCAATCAAACTCTCCTTTACAGATAGTCATTAGACCAAGTATCAAATTAACATTGTCCATGGAAGTAAAACAAATTGTTGGAATTTTTGTTAGAAAAAAAATGTTTGAAGTAATTTGAAACCAATAAACTGGAAATAATTGACTTGATTTTTAATGGGTTAGATTATTTTGCCAGGTTACTTGAAGGCTATATGGACAAAGCCAGGTTTGTTCCCACAAAATCATGAAAATTACCTAGTCAGTATTGGTTTTCTAGCCGTTAAAATTAGAAACCAAATCACTTTCAAAATTATGAAAGCTCACCGATGATTGGCTGTTTGAAAGGATACGAGAAGGTGACAACCTCTTGGTGGATGTCAGATCCTAATGCATAGCATTTATTTTGGGGATTTTAATCGATTAAAGTCGCCCTACAACGTAATA
>NW_026853405.1:0-17956 GCF_026571515.1 Ruditapes philippinarum
CAAAGTATGCACGGTCATTCCTATTATTTATAATAGAAATTTGTACAACTTTCATTGGACGCACGGGATCCCGTCATGGGAATTCATTAAGTTTATTTGGATTTATGAATGAATGTATGTTTTCATTCATTAAACATTAGTAAAATGTGTACAAATCTATGTGAAATAAAATTTGATTATATGTGTATGGCAATTTTGTTTAAGTTTCAATTGGACCAAAGACATTTAGCTCAGTATTCATTCAGTAAACATTAGTAAAATGTGTACAAATCTATGTGAATTAAAATTTGATAATATGTGTATGGCAATTTTCTTTAAGTTTCAATTAGACCAAAGACATTTAGCTCAGTATACATGTAATAATCTTTACAGGATTCACATGGGAAAGGTATTCTTTGATTGATTACATAAAGTATATATGCTAAGGCATATAATATTTTAGTATGTTCTTAGTCATCAAAAATAACATGAAGATAGATGTGTTTGTTGTTTTAAAATGATTTTCATGACTTGTATATAATGATTTATGTTTTATTTGTTTGCAGATGGAAAGAAACATGTGAGAAGCAATTCAATTTACAGCATTTTTGTTTGAAGATCATTGTTTGATCTGATGAGAGAGAAGAACTAGACTGACCAGGGATAACATCTGTAAAGGAATACCATATTTGATCATAAAGATTAATCAAAATAAACAAAATTAGAGATTGTTTACATGGATAGTGAAATGGGAAGCTGTGATATTTGGTTAAAAGGGAAACAGAATTCCATATGTGCATTATCCTTTTAATAGGTTATGTTTATTAAGTGTTTTTCCCAGGGATTATGAATATACATTACTTTGGATTTTACAGCAATATTAAATGGAGAGAATTACAATTTAAATTACTTAAATAGCAAAAAAGGAAGGAATTCTTAAATATGGATTATGGAAGAGACCCTTAGCAATAACAGTATAATCAAGTGGGTGGAGATTTGAAGCCGTGAGAGCAATTTTTTCAAGTTGATGTAAACTTTATAAATCAGGATGATAGTAAATAGAATGATTCATTCTAATTAATGTACAAGTGTTACATGTACATAGGTGAATATGGAAAAAAAGGAAGTACACATTTCTTGTTAGTGAGACAAAAATTATTGAATTAAAGTTTAAAAGAGAGATCCAATCTTCTATAGTGATTCAGTAAGGAAAAAAATGAACCAGATAAAATTGCCAGATGAACAAAATAGTTAATATTTACATAGATACAGCTACAAAAAAATAAACAACAACAGAAAAAATATATATATATGTCACTTAGTATTTATGTAGATATATTATTTCTTATAATTAATATACAGTCAACTATCGTTATCTCGACATCGCTTTTCTCGATATTTCGTTATCTCGATGAAATTTTGAAAGTCCCGATTTTCTTCCTTCTTTATCTATATTGGAAATATTTGTTTATCTCGATATTTCTATTTCGATATTTTCAGTATCTCGATGTAAAATTTCAGCCCCAACAGTTATTTTCGCGCTATTATCCTTTGTTTATCTCGACTTCGTCTGTTCCCTTCAGACGTGTGAAAAACACAATCTAGACGATAATTGCTCAATTAATAGCGCGTGTCATAATGACGATTATGTTTGTAACAAGTTTAGCTGTCTTTATAAAAGTTAATCTATTTAGCGTGTTGATTGACTTATGTCCACAATGAGTGAATTTTACATTCTTTTTAAATATTCGAACACTGTATCAATTCATTATGACTTTAAATGTAAATGAAAAAGTAAAAGTATAGAAACGCTATCGTTGCAATATTGTTTCACAACATCACCACCAAATCAATCAGCGGTGGAACAATCTCGAGAAAGACCCGATAAATAACCCGGGAGGATATCCAGATCAACCATATCCGATATCCGATTCACTACATTGGTGTATTACTGAGTAAACCTCACTATGTGTTTTTATCACAGACACCCGTATTTCCGCTGGTAAACATCCGCTTATGTTACTTTGTTAAATATTGACTAGGCCTATGAAAACGAGACATGGGGATATTATAGTTTATTTGACATAAGGTATGCACATGTCTTTTGTAAAAAATCAGTTTCGCATTGTTCTAACCCTAATATGTTTATCTCGACATTTCGTTATCTCGATATTTTTTTAACGGTCCCAATGACTTCGAGATAACGAGAGTCGACTGTATTCCTTTTTTATATGCAGTTACATGGGTCAATTTGATATCTATCATATGAGAACAAATTACAAGCATATTACAACTTTCATTAGTGAAATCAGATCTGTATGTCAGTTTATTACATACTGATATGTGTAATTACTTTATGTAACTGGCAAAAAAAACATTATAACATACATGTACTATTAAACAATACATACACTGTTTCCTATATTTGATACAGGACTTTTTCATTAAAAATGCAGGATAATTTGATTGACTTTTTGTGTAAAAATAATAAGGGGAAATGTATTTGTTATTAAGTCTTAGTAAAATTATGTAGATAATGTGTCCAGTATCAATGTATCAATGTAGTAATCAAATAACATTATATATTGAAGTGATTTGGAATGACATTAAATAATAATTATCAATTGCATACTTAATTTTATTTTATGTATTATATATTATAAACAAAACACCAGACCACTAGTGATATTAATTGATATGTTATGATGATTAATGAGAAAAATCACATCTTGAGGGAGAAAAAAGAAATAAGTGAGGCTAATGGTATTAAGCTGACAGAATAAAAACAAATATACAATAATGTATTGTCTAAAAACCTTGAGTGTTGTTACAGTTTAAAGACAAAGCATTTGTGCAATATGTTTATGAATGTAAAAACAGTCATTGTTACAGTATATATTCAAAAGACATTTGAATTTTGAGTTTCCATGCTGTTCGCTATCAGTTTCTGTACTTGTAATATGGTTTGTAAGCGAACAGCATGGATCCTGATCGGACTGCGCGGATGCGCAGGCTGGTCTGGATCCATGCTGGTGGCAAACCCATTATGTTGGTTTTGTCGTGACGCGGCTCATATCCGTTGTAGATTACGTAACAGTAAACATAACTTATTTAGCAACAAGTAGATTAATTTCATTTGAGTCTTACATTTAAAATAGTTTACATAATTAAAAAACATATAGAAACGAAACTGGTGACAGATACAAATTTAAACTGTCCAAAATACACAGATAACTAATTGATTGAAGCAGTTTCCCAAAAAAAAAAATCATATTTAGTAGCAAATTCCGATTTTAGAATAACTGGTAACAATAAGATAATATAACATCTGAGAAGACCATATTTGTCAGCCTTGTCCGGCAAAATTTAAGATTTAAGTCACATAAATTTTACTGATCTAAATATATTATTAAAGATTATATTGACACAATACATTATGTTTATAATAAGTAACCAACATTATTTTGACGATAGCATAATCATATGATGTCGCAACTTACTTTAATTTGTAGTAGTTGTTTTGTAAATATTTATTATTTGTAATTTTATGAACTACCTGTAAAGTTTATCGATTTTGAATCAATGTTTTGTCTGAAATAATGCGAGATTTTCATTTACTCATATTTCAAGAACCATGCAGGTTTTTTATAAGAAGTTTAATGCAAAGTGTTATGTACATGCATAAAATTTGCATCACAAAGGATACTTTCCTTAGACCATAAGGAAGCAGGAAAAAGAATCTACCGCATTAATTACAAAAGAGCACATTTGTTTACTTGAATACTGTAATAGGAATGGTCGTGATTTGTCATTTTCGGTAGCGCATGCATGTGACCCCGAACCTATCCATTTTTTACTCATGAAGTTAAAAATATTTGGACACCTATAAAATATCTTAATGCTTAGTTTCATGTTATATAAATTTTGTTATTACGCTATTTAAAACCCTTTTTAGAGGAACAACATTTTGTTAAAGCACAACACATGAAAAATACATTTAAATAGATGATTTAAACTTTAAACAACTTTTTAATTTTAAACTTTAGAAATAGCTGCACCTTTTGATTGACCGCCTGATTTAAGCAACATGTCGGCAGTTTTAGAAAAATCTAAATACTAATGTAAATTAAAACCAAATTATTTATACATATCCATAAACAATGCAAAACAATCACTTATTCTAAACAGAAACAAACTACATATAAAAAGGTATATCATAATTTCAACTACTTAAAGCCCTTTTTGTGGAGTCTTTAAACCTTCAGTAAGATTATTTATAAGTTAGCAAAACTTATAGGCGTTTAACTTAGCACAAGACGATATATCAATCAAAATAGCCTAAATGTGGTTATAAAATTTTACCATTTAACTATTAAACATACTATTTATACAACAAAGATTCCCTATCGACAAAAACAAAAGCCTTTTTATATCAAAGAAAGTTTCAGCTGCATCAAGCTTACTCAAAAGTCTATATCTAATAACAGTAGATGACGTATAAACATGGTCTCCACACGACCTTAAGTACAAACTTGCAAACTTTCTTTAAGACACATTATGCTTCAAATATTCCTTTATTTTCATTTTACAAAACCTTTTTACTGTTGCTGTCCTGTTATAATTTACTGAATGGTCATTTATCATCTTTTGCTTCTGTTCCTTTTTTGGCAAATAGTTAAAATATAGTGATTTAGTATTGTATTGAAGTCCAAATACTACTTTGATTACATTTTGCTACTTTTATGACAAATAATTTTGCATCCATAGCTACTTCTTCAGGCGATAAGCATCTAAAATATTTTGTACTATACTATTAAAATTACTATCATTTTATCACGGACTAACACACACAAAATAGCAGGATATTTTTTCTAGTTAAACAAAATATCATATAATACACATTCATATTTACATTGTATAAAATGTAAATAAAGTTTAAGATAACGAATAAATTTGGGGCCGGATAAGCTTTGGACCGGGTTGACTGTCATTCTCTGGCTTAATATCAATGACATTCTCAAGTGGTACCGCTAGATGTATATGTATGGATACAGCGTATTTTATTTAATGGATTCGACAAGTAAAAAATTGAACTTAAAGACTTTTAGATAAATTAAAATACATCAATAGATGTAATAACGACAATTGATTGATAAAAAAAGTCTTAAAATGTTCTAATCAATAAGAATTCCAATCATGAATCATTCATTATGACAAAAAAAATACATTTTAAGATAAAAAAACATACGTTTGAAATTATATACATCATACATGATGATCAAGACAAGGTGAAATTTCAATCTCAATAAATAACAGGAAAAACGATCAAGGGTACCATAAAATCTTAAATTTGGATTTTAACTCAAATTCTCCTTTGGTACGTTATTGATAATCCATTGATATCAACTGGCCATCAAATTGTTAAAAGGCATGACCTGTTTTACAAACAAATTTTAAAAATATAATTTTACAATTACAGTTGAACTCTATGAATATTTACAGCTATCAAACTAATATTTATCTCTGTATATAAATCAAACCTGTATTCGCAACGGGTGCTAGCACCAACACCAAATAAACGGCCACGTCCGATAACTTCATGATTGTTGTCGTCTTTCAATAATAGTATAAATCACGAGCAAAACAAATCATCAAACATCGCTCTAAATCATTCCGTTAAGGACTGTGTATTTTCATGAATACTTAGAATACAAATGTCGAAGGACTTATCCAACTGAAATATGAATCTCATCCGTATATGCGCAGGTATAATATTTTAAGTATCAAAGCTGATCACCATTTAAACAAATATTTCACTTGACATTATTATCAAGATAAAGTTAGTGGAAATAAAATTACACGTCAACACCAGGAGATGTTTATATTATTTTATTATCTACCGGTTTCCACCTACCTTGAGGTCTTCATCAGACCTTATTATGTTCAATCAGTATGTTAATCATTTGATGATATGACATAGACTGTAATATCTAACACTACTCAAATATGCAAACAGATCTATCAATGTTTAAAAAGTAAATTCAGATAAGGCGAATATTTTATTGAATTATGTACATGTTAATAACAAGTAAAAGAAGTAAAGATATAAAATCAAGTGAAACTGAAGACGCAACGTTGACGCTAAACTATATTTTAATGTCAAGAACCTATAATGGCTGATTTGGTACGCTTTTTGTGCGTCGCGTTGGCCCTAGAAACAACACTACAAAGCGCCAAACTGCGCGTTGTCGCCTTGCCTTCTTGTTTCTAGCGCAGCACGCCAAACGGCGCGTTGTCGTGGGGCGTATTGTCGCGATGTCACATTGTCGCTCGTTTCAAATTTAAGGATTGGCTTAAAAGCCAATCGATAGGGCGACATCGCGCCGCACGACAATTAACGCGCCGCACTAGAGACAGGACGACAAGGCGACATCGCGCAGTTTGGCTCTTTGTCGTATTGTTGAAAGCGACAGGACGACAAGACGAAAGTACGACAACGCGCCGTTTGGCGCTTTGTCGTGTTGTCGCTAGCACCAACTAGACAGACAAAAGCGTACGAAATAAGTCACCATAAGAACCTTACTATTGTTACTTTATGCTGCATTTACACTTTTTTCCTTGCCAGCAACGACAATAATATCACGTTATGGGGCCCAATTAAGAGAATATGATGAATATGAGTCATTGCTGGGTGCTGGAATTAGCAAACGTGACCGACCTTTACAACGTCGGATGCCGTACCAAAACTTTAAACTGTCAATATATTTGCCACGAAGTCCAGGTGCGTTTGCGATACGCAATACGCCAATTTAAAAAAGAAACAAAGCATAGCAGCACGTTATAGCAAGTAACAGTTAATCTTGGAAGTGGTTCATACGGGGAAGGAATCATGTTTTTTTTCCAAGTTTTATTATGTTATGGTATGATTTGTCAAGATACTCAGTTGTCTTTTGCGTGCCATCTTAAAAATCAATGTCCCATGTATCGATGCTCTACACCAAACATGTAAAAAGTCAAGGTCGCCACCTCTGCTTCTGTGTAATATCTGTATCTATGCACTACCCCAAAATTAATTGCTTACTCTATATTCAGGGGTATCGCTTATATAGGAAACTGAATATAAGAGTAAGCACCCAAAAAAGGAGATCATCATTTGAGTATGAGCACTCAAACACTCACTTTATACAACAACTGATATAGTCCTTTCTTACCGTGGAAACAAACGTTTTCCAATACTCTCCAGCGTTCACGTTCGGTAGCGTAAAGCGAATCAGACCTGGATGAAGTTGTAGACAGCATGAGGGTTCCCATCAGATTGCACAGGACCTGGGAGCAACATATATGTATCTCTGGAAGAACACTGCATGAACTTAAGTGCGCAATGGAGGGTCCGCTTCTTTGATGGCTCGACAGGTATACCTTGATAAATCGTGATGAAATGTTGCACTTCCAAACAAAACATGAATATTGAAACATTAGTACCAACCATTCGTTTCAGGCAAACTGGAATGCACACAGTACACGAAGTATAACAAAAAATGACATATATACGAGAAGAGTAAGGTCGATCCATTCTGATTTATTTATTTAAAATATATAAAATTTATATTGCATTTGCAAAATAAGATATTTTTCGGCCAAAGGCCATCTAAAATCAGTTGTACTGTCTTCCTGTAAAATTTAAAGAGAAGAACTGATTAAGGAAAAATTTTCATTGGTCATTTAAAAATCACAAACAAAAATCTGGGAAGCTCATTGGCCATTCTAATATAAAATGTAAAGGATTGTTCTGAAAAAAGATGTTAAGGATAGTTCTTGCCATTATGAAATAGACTTAATTTGACTTGTTCAGGGAGCGTAATGGTATATTTGATCATTTAGTGGTTAAATTAGTTCACTAGTGATCAACTCTAGAAAATATTGTCAGGCAAATAAACTTAAATATTATATGTCAGTTCAAAAAATGAATAAATGGTCTTAAACAGAAAATCTTGAAAATTATCTGCTTGTCTGAAGCTGTTTATGGACGGTAGTGATAAGTGCAAGCTACCATTCACGCCCCCACCAGCACCGGCGTAAAACGTTATTCAACATTTAGTCACATTTGGACAACCTCAGCCGGTTTATTCAAGTAATTGTGTGTTTCTGTATGATTATCGAGGGTATATATCCTCTATATACTTATAAAAAGATGTATAAAGATCTGACAATACAGTTACTTCATTCTCTTTGTACTAACAGGCGAGCTTTTGTAATGGGACGATGGGACCAAAATTCAAAGAACAGATCCTCAGATGGTCCTTTAAAAACTGATATAAATGGCTGAAGTCTGACACACAAGAATATCACTGGGGTAGAGATAGAAAATTTGAGCACAGATGTCAACAAGGTAGGGCGACATTCTATGAACGCATCCACCAACAAAAACCAGCAACACATGTACAGGACCACAGCTAAGGAGTACAGAAGAGCACCACATAATAAAAGTTTTCAAAGATGGTGCGCTGATGTTATATATTTGACGTATAGCATTGCATTGCGTTAAATATAAAAAGATCATCTCTGAAACTGCATTTCCAATACATACCGGTCGGTATGGGATCACGATGTGGACATCGAATGCCCCTTTGGATAAGTATGGTCCTCCTTGTGAATATTAGGAATACATAGACTTATATAATAAGGAAACACACATCAGTATTCTAGCTTGCTTTAACTACGTACAATATCCAAAATATCTTTCTGGGGTAGGGGATCGAGGTCTGAAAATGGTCACTTAATTTTTATATAACTGTTTTTGGTGGAATTTAATTAAATAAGAATAATGTTGAAATACCATTGCTGATATAGTCCCGGCATGCTAATATAACATTTTTAGTAAGTTGCAGTCATGCATTCATCTAATGAAATTATGATATAGATATCAGGATCTAAAATACAGCATACCAGCTGTAACTTCTGTCAAAAGTGATATCATATACGATCTCAGATTAAGGAAGATGTCGGGATATTGCCCAAGGTCGGAATTGTAGCTTTCGTGTGCTCGTTTCCATCGAGTAGCCTACAAACAAATATACAAAGAAAAGAATTGTCAAAAAGATGGAGAGGAAGGGCGGGGAAAGCAGAGTATTCCAGTAAGGCAGTGCCTGCATGAGAATCACTTCTCATGTGTTTTTCATTCTAAATATACAACTGAATGAGACGTATAACAAACATTCGCATATTCACGAAAAAAAAATGAACATACAAGCCATATCCAACCTATGGCTTTTATTGAATATTAGCCGTAGAGCGGGTGCACCTATTACCGAACACTTAAGCCGCGTTTTACCTCGGTCGGAATTATGAGCACTTTAAACTAAAGAGAGACAACTCTTAAATAGATTAGTAATTATGCTACAATTTTGGCCAGTATTAGAACCCTAACGAATACAAATAAAGGCGTTATCGTCCGATCAAAAGATCTACCAACTGCCCCTAATACCGAATGATGATTGTAATTCCGAACATTGGTGTTCCTTATTCCGAACATGAGGAACTTTTTAAAAATAAATATGTTGAGTAAACAAATACACACCATTTTCGTACTTTGGCACAAATCTACATTAGAAAAGAGTTTTGTCAATCATCAAAGTATTTTTAAAATGTTAATTTTATTAAACATATACATTTCTGCAACAAAAGTATTGAATGTCAAATAAAAAGGAAAATATATAGTTTCAAAAACCAAAAAAAGGATTCAAACAATATATTCAAACATATTTTAAGCGACAATACTATAACTACAGTTTGCATCAAGTAATCTTCTATATGTAGAGAATATATGTTGTTGCACTAACACTAACAGTATTTACATTCAAAAGGAAGATCATCCGAGCAGTCGGTAAGTTCATCGGCAACACAAATAAGAAAAACAGCGCCTGAAACAATTTATGCACTGTATATAGTCCGCATAAAGTGTTTTGCACTTAAAACAGCTTGTAGGACTTACTGCAATATATCATCATCTGAATCGAATGCCTCAATTTCATTTTTGATCTGTTTAGTCTCTTGCTTCTTTTTTTCTCCTTCAGTTCTCTCAGCTTTTTCTTCGCCTCTTCTCTATCCTTCCGTTTCTTTTCGAGTGCAATCTGTTTTTCTTTCAACTCTTTGGCTCTCTTGAGATTATTTTGTAATCGTTCTCTCTATCGTTCTTGTTTTTTTCAATTCCTTTTCTTTCTTTTCTTCTTTTTTCGTTCAACCATTATCTGTACTTTTCCCCTGTTGCTTTTGGCATTATCATTTTACGTGCTTTTGGTTTCTTTGTTTCAGTCTTTGGGAATATTAAATGTTTGCTAAATGGTGACATAGATACGTCTGTTGCTTTAGGAACACATCCATCCGAAGATTTCGATGGTGTTGTAATAGAATCAGTCATAATGTTAGGTGTCACAGTAAACATGGAAGCAGTTGATGTAGCAGTCGGCTCCATTGAGAGAGACACGACTGTGAATGGCTTAGATGGAGTGGTGACTAAATCATTTGAAGCTGTAGCTATTTCATCAAGCACAGATTCGTTTACAATATTTGACGGCGATAATTTACCAATTGATGTAGGAGGAGTCACAGCTGCTGTAACAACAGTAGTTGCTGTAGTTCATTATGTAATTCCGAACACTGCCAGTTATTCATTCATACGACCTTAAAACATGTACAGGGGCTTTACACATGATTTTTATTTTTGTCTACATCATTGATTTCAAAAGAATTTGACTAAAGCATCAATATTCAATATTTTATTATATTAGTAAAATATTGTAAAAAAATAGCTAATAAATAAAATGTCTAACCAAAAATTGAAGTAAATCCTTGAATGCCCAAAATCACAACAAACAACACAACCGCGAATTCAAAATGTTGCGGGTGGAAAGAGAGACAAATTGACGTTATAATAATGATTTCAATTTTTTGAATTGTGTTAAACATGAAATATTAAATGAATTATAATATTTTGGTCGGAATTAGTAGCATGTTCGGCATTAGGTGCACCCGCTCTACCCTAACGAAACTTTAATTTTGGTACGTAGAGAGGCGGAGAATATCCTGGACTTACCCCGGAAATTCCTAGTTTCGTTTTCGTCTAAAGAAAAACAAAAATATGGTAAATATTACAGTATTTTTACACTTCTCTCGTGTAAGTACCTTGTGATGTCATTGTAGTTTAATCTTACGTTCTTGTATTTGCAAACTTTTAAAACAAATATACTGACTGACAAATCAATGAGTCATGAACAGATGATATTATGATATTATTTATGGACTTCCGTAAATTTACGGATTGTCTAGAAATTTAAAGATTTTTCAGTTCACAAATTTACAGATATTCAATGTTAAATTTGTCGTATTTAGTTTTATACTAAAATCCGCAGCTTAAAAAGAAGTTGTTATATTGATTGTTTATATAAACAGAGGTAATGAGATAAGATTTATCTTTGTATGATGACTTTGAAATTTTTGTTAAAAGTGAAAAATGAAAATATTTAAATTATTCTGAATCTTACCATACTGTTACATTTAATCATATAATCAGCAATCTTATTTTTTTAACTTGCAGTTTTGAATTTTAACTTATACTATTTTCATAATTATGTAATATCTATAAATTTACAGTTAAAAAAAAATCTATAAAATTATATCTGATAGACTGTCCATAGATTGTTCATTAATTAACGGACTACAACAGGAAGTCAAAGGCCAGGATGCAAAGCGGCCCAGACTTCGGCTTACCTGGGGTTGGGCTTGCAGGGCTATAGACTACAATATACATATATTTAATATGACAATAGGCAAATCCTATGATAAAATAATTTATTCAGTTTTTTTATTTTACATTTACTGTTTAAAAAATGTTATTCGGTATTTCATGCACCGTTTCTGTTTGTACTTGGAACACCTTGACTATTATTATGGAGCCAAAAAGTTGTGATTGTTTTGTTATCGGAATACCCCACCTATTATCATTTAGTTTCATTTAAATGGCGGCGCCCAACAAGATAATGTATAACACTGAAAATTTCACTGATGGGTATAGAAACCTTTATTACCCTTCCAGATTTTTTCCGCCTTTTTGATTGGATATTGATCACCCGAAAGAAATTGATATTACCGAGCCAGACGGGTAATATACACATTAAATTTCCCCGATGGGTACCCCACGTTGTAAACAACATGCGCCGTGCGATGCGCGTACGGTTTGATTTTACGCGATATAAATTAAGATTTACAAGCACTTTTAAACTGTCAAATGATAAATATTTACCAAAATAGAGTAATGATACATAATCTCGTCAGTATAGAAAACAAATATGACCTTGTGAAAGCTTGATATTAATTTCAAAAAAGTGCGTGCAACAGACTACTCCTTTTCTCTTGTTTACATCCGTAATGTTCGAAAGATAATACGTCATGTATTTATGTGACGTCATGTTATGGTGAAGGGGTATCCTAAAGGGAATCTTATTTCGACGGTTCATTTGAATTAGCAATGATTTATTTTAAAATCGTCTTAACTCGGCACGGGAAGGGTAATAAAATTATTACTTTGGTTTTGGAGTGATATATGTGGATATATTACCTGCCAAGATAAAATATCACCCTCGCCTAACGGCTCGGGTGATATAAAATCTTGACAGGTAATATATCCACATATATCACTCCAAAACCAAAATAACATATAATATATTTTTTTATTTGATTTCCTTTTAAATATTCACATGTAGTCGTTAGCGGGCAAGCCAAAGCCTGGGCCTGCTTCCCCATGAAAGGAAATCAAATAAAAAATCAATGGAAAAAATAAATAGATTTTTCAATGTCGTTTCTAGATGGGCGATGTCATTTTAAATGTAACTAAATGATACTCGGCAAGGTATTGTGATAACGAAACTGTTGAAACTTATGGACTTAAGAACAATCTTTAAGGTGTTATGATTGAAAATATGAGTGGTGCATGAAATATATGCACTGAATGACACTTTTAAAATGAAGGAATTGTAAAATGAAAAATGAATTAAAGTTGACTAAAAGTTACAATAATTGAGTGACAATTTGCCCCATTTCAATGATATAAATTTATACAAGTTTTAATTTGTCTTTTAGACAGTATTAGCATCCACACCAATATGTAATGAACAGAAAGCCTGAAAGGTACAGTGTATAAGCTAAACAATTTTGGCAGTTAGTGTATATCTGTACTATATCATGATTATTCCGACATGTAATGATTTGCTTATAAAGCATTAACAATGAACACAGAAATTTGACCTCAATGACTTCATATTCGTTGGCTTAAACTTTGATAAACATGTTAAAAATGCAGCAGTTAATACCAGTTTATATATAAGTCAGTGAAAGTAAGTCCTATTCATGCTCAGAAATTTACAGAAATAGTGAATACTAAGGTACTTAAAGGCACCACCCTTAATAATACAAAAACATACAAATGGTGTTTGTAATTATTAGTTCTATTAATTCGATAAAATAATAGTAAAATACATATCGATTCATGCTATAATTTTCCACTAATCTGTGAATGTCTTACTGTCACAAGAGTTTTATACTTGAACTTGCTATTCTCTGACAGATAGAATTTTTTATGTCATGTCTTACATAAACAAGTGAACATAATTATGATATACCCAGTGTATGGTTAACAATATAGTGTTGATTTTGCTATTTTTTTTTCAGTTCAAATAGTAATGCAGAGGCTACTTGTTTGAGGTGTTTATTAATAGTTTTGATATACTTGGTGAAACATCTGCTGTGAAAATATGTCAGAACCAGGTCCTAGTACCAGCACCTCAGGTAAGAATATATACAGGTATTTTTTTTATGTATTTCAAATTGAACTAATAAAGACCCATTATGGGCCAGCAATTCATTTGTTAGCTCAACTATTCAAAGATAGGGAGAGCTGTTGTTCTCACCCAGGTGTCCATCATGTCAGGGTCACACTTTGGTTAAAATTTTGCATGCACATTGGTTTAATGGATCTCAAAAACAACTGAAGGGAATGAGTTGAAACTTCACACCCTTATTTGAGAGCATTAAAAAGGTCAATTTCTAAGCCCTATAACTGTGACATGGATTTTGACAGAATGGTGGCTCATTTTTAGCAAGTTCTTGGTGTATTGTCTTCATACTCAATGGCCACACCAACCCTTGGTACAAGACTTTAAAGTAGACCAGATTTTTAAAATTTTACTTGATTTTTGCTTGAGATTTGCTAGTAGTTGCTATAACTTAGTTAATTTTGAAAAGATTATCTTCAAACTTTAACACAACAATCTTTTAGGAAATACCTTCAACTAATCCAGACAAAACTTGATCCTTAGTCATATATGACCTTGACTTTGAAGGCCAAAATATTGAAGTTTTTTAGCTCACCTGTCACAAAGTGACAGGGTGAGCTTTTGTGATCGCTTTTCGTCCGTCGTCCGTCCGTCCGGCGTCCGGCCATCCGTAAACTTTTGCTTTAAATGACATCTCCTCATAAACCACTGAGCCAATTTCATCCAAACTTCACAGGAATGTTCCTTTGGTGGTCACCTTTAAAAATTGTTCAAAGAATTTAATTCCATGCAGAACTCTGGTTGCCATGGCAACCAAAAGAAAAAACTTTAAATATCTTCTTTTAAAAAACCATTAGAGCTAGAGCTTAGATATTTGGCATGAAACATCTTCTAGTGAGTGTCTACCAAGTTTGTTCAAATAAAAGCCCTGGGGTCAAAATTTGCCCCGCCCCTGGGGGTCATTGATTTTCCCTATATGCATATAGTAAAAACTTAAAAAATCTTCTTTTAAAGAACCCAAAGAGCTAGACCTAAGATATTAAGCATGAAACGTCTTCTAGTGAGTGTCTACCAAGTTTGTTCAAATTAAAGCCCTGGGGTCAAAATTGGCCCCGCGCCGGGGGTAATTGATTTTCCCTATATGCATATAGTAAAAACTTAAAAAATCTTCTTTTAAAGAACCATAAGAGCTAGAGCTTAGATATTTGGCAAGAAACATCTTCTAGTGAATGTCTACCAAGTTTGTTCAAATAAAAGCCCTGGGGTCAAAATTGACCCCGCCCCGGGGGTCATAGATTTTCCCTATATGCATATAGTAAAAACTTAAAAATCTTCTTTTAAAGAACCCAAAGAGCTAGAGCTAAGATATTAAGCATGAAACATCTTCTAGTGAGTGTCTACCAAAGTTTGTTCAAATTAAAGCCCTGGGGTCAAAATTGGCCCCCCCCGGGGGTCATTGATTTTCCCTATATGCATATAGTAAAAACTTAAAAAATCTTCTTTTAAAGAACCATAAGAGCTAGAGCTTAGATATTTGGCATGAAACATCTTCTAGTGAATGTCTACCAAGTTTGTTCAAATAAAAGCTCTGGGGTCAAAATTGGCCCCGCCCCAGGGGGTCATAGATTTTCCCTATATGCATATAGTAAAACTTAAAAAATTCTTCTTTTAAAGAACTCAAAGAGCTAGAGCTAAGATATTTAGCATGAAACATGTTCTAATGGGTGTCTACCAAGTATGTTCAAATAAAAGCCCTGGGGTCAAAACTGGCCCCACCCGAGGGGGGGGTCATTGATTTTCCTTATATGTGTATAGCAAAAACTTAAAAATCTTTATTCGGAAAAAACCCGAAAGAGCTAGAGTTTAGATATTAAGCATGTAAACATCTTTAAGTAAATATCTACAAAGTTTGTTAAAATAAACGCCCGGGGGTCAAAACTGGCCCTGCCCCAGGGGTGACATTGTTTTTAACTATATGTGTATAGTTAAAACTTTAAAAATCTTCTTTTAAAAAAGCCAATGAGCTAGAACTTAGATGTTTAGCATGAAACATCTTCTTATGGGTGTCTACCAAGTCTGTTCAAATAAACAAATAAAAGCCCTTGGGTAAAAATTGGCCCGGGGGTGGGGGGCCTATATACAGGTGAGCGACATCAGGGCCATCATGGCCCTCTTGTTTTGCTGTTACTGGCTATAACTTTGTTATTAATTAATGGATTGACTTCATATTCAAGCTCAACATTCTTTAGAACTAGACTGCCGTGTATATTAAACTTAATTGATCGCAAATGACTTAGACGCTTGAAGTTTAAATTTATTGGGGAATTTTCACTGCATTTTTGCTACAATTGAAAGTAAACTTGGTAAAAATTTAATGAATTATCTTCATAAACTTGGACAATACAACATTTTGGACAATACCCTTCTATAAAGTTGATCTGACCTTGAAATTGAGCTTTAAATGGCCTTGATTTCAAGGTCAAATTATTAGATTTGGTTAAATTATCATAATTTATTATTTATGTACATATTTTTTAATTTTATACTTGGACAGGGGGACATTGAATTACCATTTCATGTGAGGAATCTACCTAATAAGCTGATGGAACGTCAATGGGGTTTTACTACCGGTGCAAAAACGTCATGCCCTTAAATAATGCATGGAAGGGCACCTTGAAGGTCTTCTCCACCAGTAAAGCCTATATACTTATATTTTTTATCATTTTTTTTTTTATTTACTGTGTTGTTGGGAAACATTAATCCCAAAATATTCATAAATTTTCACAGAGACAGTAAGAACAGATATGATAAAAACTGGACATGCTGGAAAATTATTCTTATTTGACCTTGACCTTAATTTAAACATTGACTGTCCAGGTCAAATTATTGAAAATTTGCTTAAATTGTCATGACTTTGTTCATTAATTTATAAGATTTGATTGGATTCCTCAAGAGTGGAACAAAAGAGCACTAAATTAACTTAACTGACAAGAGATAAATTAGGGACCCGAACCTTTGAAATGGCCTTGACCCATCAAGGGCAAATTATAAATTTGGGAATTTATTTTTGGTTAAAAGAATTTCTTTTTATAAGAGCACTTTTTGGTACTATAATATTCCTCCCTCAGCTGTGTTTGAACTTTATAAATACAATTGTAAACACAGAGGAAAAGAAACAAAAGGAAACTCAAGTCCGAAGTAAAAATGATTAACTTGCAAATAACATGTATTTTAAAGTTCTTAGTTTTCTATGCAAAAGTCATTAGTAAATTTTAAGCATAGCTTTGCATAAACAATGACATAATAATTTCTTGTAGAGTTATTAATTTTTGAAAAATGTTAAAGTTGTAACTCAATTTCATCAGAGAACAATGAAATTTCATAAGAACAGTCAGTAGGCAATTATTTTTTAAATTAATACTTGACAATATACAAACATATATGAAAAAATTATAAACCATTTATATAAATTTTTAACAACATCAATAATCATATAATATTAAATTTTAATGCAGGAATACACATCTTGACCACATTTATTGCTGATAAGCCCAAAGTGTCTGTTTTTCCCTTAGCAAAGCAATCAAGAAATGTTTTTTTTTTTTTTTTTTTTTTTTAACATGTGCACTTATTTACATGTGATATCATTTTTAAGATTTAGATTAATTCTGCTTTTTGTTTAGTATTTTAGACAATATTAACTTGATCCTTGTCAATGGAAGAGATTCAATATTCAAAGGTGAGTGGGATATTTTGGAACCCAAATTAATGGCCCTAAAAGTTTAGGCACAAAAGTTCATTAAAGAAGATTTTTGTGTCATTGGGCCATGAACCAGGTCACCAGGTCAGCCGGTCAAGGTCAAACTAAGATTAATGCAATGTCAAGATTTTGCCTTGGGTGTAAAGAATATTGTTGGCAAAGGGAATATTTGGTTTACTTTTCACTTCCAAATATGTTTCATCTTTCTTCCCTTGATCTAAAGGCTTATAGGTTCAGGTTTGAAAATTTAAGAACCGAGCAGCTTCGACATTCTGGCTTGTGGGCATGTCTTGTTTGTCCTTTTTGTTTTGGTGTTTTTTGTCCTTAACGTATGATTGGGCCCAAAAGTTTTTTCTCCACAAAAAATTCACCAATCTTTATAAAAAAAGCT
>NW_026853406.1:0-18673 GCF_026571515.1 Ruditapes philippinarum
TTAAACACATTCCATGAAAATGCATGCCTACACTATTTGGCAAAGAATATCCTTGGTATGCTCAATTACATTAGCAAGCGCTCGTAAAACAAATAATACATGTTATTCACACGTCAGTCACATACCATTTAGAAATCAAGAATGAAATTTTTGAAAGAGCGAAAAACAAGCAAAGGAAAAAAGTTAGTTACATAGTTGGATATTTATAAAAAAAAAAATATTTATATATTCGCCTTTCATTGTTTATCATATTTTAAACTTAAGACATGAATTAAATAAAACTTACCTACTTTTTAAATTCATTTCTTAAAAAATCATTATAATCTTTCAAATCCTGCTAGCCATATACATTGTCTTAAAACTTATAAAGATATATGTATGTTAATTTTCTCTTTTGCAAACCCCATTTAATTATATCTCGGCAATGATAAACAAATGATTTATTTTGCGGATAGCCTGTTTTTAAATGGTCATATATTTTCTTGAAGTGATAAATTATTCTTAGTTTTATTTGTTTTTGTTCAGCAAACTTTGCTAGTATAATATTTAGTTTATACATGGTAAAACGTTATCAAAGAATACGAGAACATGAATGATTTGGTGAAAGATTCTTGTTTAAAAGCAGATTCCTTCATAATATTTATGAAAATTTTTGAAAATGTGTTTAAAAGTAAAAATCTCGTTAAGTGTGAATCAAGAAAGTAATTGGCACATTGCAATCAGCACTTAATAATCCACGTTAAATTTTACAAAAAAGGATGTCTCAAAATAGCCAAAAATAGCCCCTTCTTCGTTAGTACGCAGAAGAAATATGGTGATAAATAATAAAAAATCATTCATTAATTGCACACAAGATAAATTATCACTTGAATCTTTAATAGTTTTACTTTTCTTTAAATCTTAGTATATATTTTCCAATTTGTATTTTCTTGAAATATTTTGGCTTATCTGGAAGCATGCAGCTTTAATGCAAGGCCACATCAAAGTGAGTTATGCAGCGCAGCTGTTTTGTAAAAAAAACAAAAACAAAGGAAAACATATTTTTCCTTTCGATCGCCCTTTTGTACAAGCTTGATGTATTTTTTTGGGTATCACATGTCCCCTCCAGGAATTCATACTTCCTGTAGATACATGCCAGTAGCAAAAATTCAAGACATACGTAAAGCATGCTATAGGTATTGATAAGATCTGGAAGTTGAGAAATCTAGTATTTGTTTTTAATTAAAAGCATATTTTAGTAAAATTGAAAATTTCATTCTTTGCAAAAACAAGAATCGAGCTAATAAATTCCAATTTCTACTTTCGTTTTTATCATACGAGTAGAGTACGTTTACTGATATGCACTAAAGACAATTCCGATTAATGACAATTTTCTTCATTGACATCTGAAAAATCCTTTTTGAACTGCTCCGTTATTGCGTAAATTGAGTGAATTTGTAGACACCTAATAATGTTTTGTCAAAGGTGTGTATTAGTTAGAGTCAAAACACATATAATCGTTCCATTAATTCTACAAGCAAACATCTTTGGATTATCCTAATTTGATGTTTGTCTAGCTGTGTTGGATCGAGACACCATCCTTAAAAAAATGCCGAACAAAATTCAATATGGCCGCAAAAATGGCCGCCAAAATCCGGTATTTTGAGATACCCTTCAGTAAATGTACAAGATTTTGCTAAATAATGCAATATCTCGAGTTATATATTATTCTTATGTGTTTTAAAGAAACAAAAATCTTTTTAGAGTTGCACATAATATTGTTATAAGATTTTTTTTTTGTTTTCCATTTAGAATATTGTTATAAGATTTTTTTTTTTTTGAAATTTTCCCAATTAAGTGACTCATAATTAAGTTTTAACGCTTTTTTCAGACATTTGAACATTAGTTTATAACTGTGAATAAAATCAAGAATATAAAGTTTAATTTTTATAAACTTATAATTAATATGGAGGAGAACAATACTTTATAGGGTGGACCACTGAAGACTTCTTTAAAAATGATAATTGAATGACAAATATCTACTATAAACGTCAATTTTTCATTTTCTACTGTCAACTTTAGGTTCTCAGTTTTAATACGTATATATATTTACCAGAATACAATGTAAACTTTTATGGTCACTGGAATAATATTTTACATAATGTTTGAAATTTCGTAACTTGTAACAGCAGCTGTTACATTTTCAAGTACAAGTAAGCTACACACAAACAGTTTCAAACACGATGTTGCTGTTGGCAACAATTTTTTCAAAGAAGCTGTCATTTGATCAGATGTGTTTTAACCCATATAAGTATGTATTGGCTTATATCGAAGAGTTTTGTGTTTTCTTTTCATTTCCTCGTACTCCATCGTACTCCATCGTGGCCAGGGATCCAACGTTATGCCTCTGATTGGTTATTTATTTATCATAAAATCACAACAATAGCTTCTTTATCATAACATTATTGGATTTTCTATTTTTGATTAATATTTTAAAAGAGCAAGGAGAGTGAATCTGAAAAAATACAAATAATTATGCTGTAAAATGTTTGACAAGGCTAAATCAGCTGCTTAAAAATTTGATTCAGCAGTAAATATAGACACATTTTCAGATAGTCTCATTCTCGATGTAAAACTATTTTCAAAGACGGCTTCGGTTTCATCCGTGTAAATATGAATAGATATGAATAAAATCATGTTCTTCTTTGAAATTTGAAACAATCATGGGGACAAGTTCATGGGAACTGGATGACTTTTATCAAATTTGAAAGACTAATATGAACTTCTTGAAAATTTAAGTCCACAGAGGAACATCTTTTTCTGCATTTTAAAGAA
Source organism: Ruditapes philippinarum (assembly GCF_026571515.1). Classification (NCBI taxonomy): domain Eukaryota; kingdom Metazoa; phylum Mollusca; class Bivalvia; order Venerida; family Veneridae; genus Ruditapes; species Ruditapes philippinarum. Next base: position 2,815 of record NW_026853406.1, read on the forward strand.
AATTCTTTGGATCAATTTTTAGTTTTTCTAAACTAACTTTTACACGAATGAGCTAGCTGCCTTTAGGTTGTCAAAATATTGTCGCTGTTATTTGGAGGGAATATAAATTTTACTATTTGATGATACTCTAGCTGCATAATGAACAAAAAGCATTTTTTCTAAGAAGTTGAACCAAGTCTTCCTTTAAAGTTTCCTTTCAGAAAGAAAGCTAGTAATAAAAATTGGATGTCTACTATTTAATCATGCATTCTTTATATCTTTAAGAATATCATGTTTCCATGTTGTATAATAAGGTTGAAGCTAAGTGCTGTTTATTTATACAATTTTCTCGTAAAGTGTACATGATGATTGTTTGTACTATGTTGTTCACGGAAACATGACTGAAAGCTAGTAATTAATTAACCTCTAAATACCAAACTAGGGGATTATTTACCATTTTATCAGTTAATTGTAAGTGAAATTGGATGGTCATTTGTTCAGTAGTTTGGTCAGTGCTATTCAATTCAGGTTTAGAAATAGGGATAACCACAGCTTCTTTTAAACTTTAAGGCAATTCAAAACATACCTGAATATTGTTAAATATATTTAGAAGTAATTGAAGGGATTGATGTAGAAGATATTTAATAAATATATCACAAATGTCATCTGGACCTGCTGCTGTTTCTCTTGCTTTCTTGATCGAATCAAAACAATATTTGATAGAAAAGAGAGAAGTGTGAATGAAGTCGTTTGCTGAAGTTACATTTTTGTTCTCCTATAAATTAAGAAACTAAATACTGTAAAAATCTCATTTGAATAATAATTTGTAGAAGATTTGTTTTTCGGTCGTTTATGCTAATGCTTGATTAATTTTCTTTTGTGTTTTTGCCTCTTTACCAGTATTAGATTAAATTAAATAGAGGGATACTTTCTTAATCAACCACTTATCTATTTAACTGCATCCCATACCTTCCTCATAGGGATGTTTGCGTTTATATCTGAAACATATGATTTCCATGACTTCGATTGATCTGCTAGCTTTGGCTCTAAATATCCATGATTTAAAAGGTTTTCGGATATGGACAATGCTCGATTTTTAAAAGCGAAGCTTTCTATTTATTATACGGCTTTCTTACATTTATTGTTGAACCATGGTTTCTAAATTTTGCAATACGGCTCTAATACTCTTGTGAGCTATCTGGTATAATATTGAAGAATGTGTATAAGCTATTTCATCAGAAACAAAATCAAAATCGGACTTTTTTTTTTAAATCAGACTACAGTAAGAAATCAACAAAATTTCAAATTTAATTCGAGAAATTTTAGAAAACGATTACACAGTTACCAATGAAAATTGATATGATATATGTTTATTTGTGTTTTATCTTAATTCAAATATACAAAAAATGTGAAATTGTTCTTTCATTTTATACATAAATCTGCAATTTAGGATATCAAATCATTTATATTCACTATTGGGATTTCACAGAGGCAGCGTGTGCCACTACCATTATATGCAATAAGGTCTATTTACCCAATCAACTTTTCGCGTCGAGTAAGACAAAGAAAAGACATAGGTGTAGCAAACGTTTGTAAAATGGCAAGATATACCATTAACTAGTTTTCTAATGGTTTTTTGAAATAATTGAAGGCTCATTTGAAGGACCAGTTAATTTAAAAGAGAAACTTTTTGGTAATAAATTCGGTTAATTAATACGTTTTTTTTTAATTATGACATTCTGATAAACCCAGACTTAAGTCAAGAAAGAAAGGACTAAAAACAAAGAAGCATGATAATATTAATACTGTTACTGAGGGATCAGACATGTCAGAAATAAAACAATCAGAAATGATAATATGACTAAGAATGCAAACAAAGAATACAATAGAAAGTAAGTCATATTAATGAGCAAAGCACAAGTGAATACAACAATTCCGCACATAACAATTAAACATCAGAATTAAATAACACTTTAAACATCACAATACTAAACAGAACATAACATCAAAAATACATCAAAGCACAAATAATACATTTACATTCCAATATTTAACATAACAAGCAATAATAAAAATAGCAGAGGGAGAGAGTGGCGAAATTAAAGAACAACTAAAGGAATGACTTGTAAGTAAAAAAAACTTGCAGTTTACGCGCAATGCTGAATATTTATAGACAGCGTAAGAATACAAAAAATCAATGAACCAAAACAGTTAACCCAGGCAAATACAAATGACGTCATCAACACTAATATGGGATAAGGAAAATCCCACGCCAATCCATAATTAAAAGATTTTCTATGTAGATGCTATAAATTATGTCATTCTGATAAACCCAGACTTAAGTCAAGAAAAGAAAGAACTAAAAACAAAGAAGCATGATAATATAAATACTTTAACTGAGGGATCAGACACGTCAGGAATTAAACAATCAGAAATGATAATATGACTAAGAATGCAAACAAAGTATACAATAGAAAGTAAGTCATATTAATGAGCAAAGCATAAGTGAATACAACAATTCCACCAAACTCAGCCAAACACAAAGCAAGCAAACAAAGCAACAAAAGAGGTAATTGAAATAAAGCTAGCAAACACAAAACAAAGCAAACAAAGCAAACAAAGCAACAAAACAAAAGTAAACCAAAAAAAAAAAACAACAATCAAACCAGCACTTTCGCATTCCACAAACACAAGCATAAAAGAAAATTTTAGTGACATTATCTCCCATCAATATTAGAAAGTGACAAATAAATGTCACAGTTACTAGAAATTAATAATAAATAAATTCAAGCAAAGCTGCAGAAAAATTCAAATTGCATATTTTCAAATTAGTCAAAAATTACACTAATTACAACTAGAAGATAATGTCATTTGTAAAAAGCACAATTCTAACAAGAATAATTCTATATAAACTTACAAGATATCTGTCCGATAAATAATCCTAAAATGTATAAAACATAACATAAGTTTAGAACATTGATCAGACAATTGAAGCCAAGGTGACCAACAAATAAATGTTAACATACTGACAAAAAGACGAAATGTCACGTAAGAAATCAAAGGTCAAGTTCATAAAGTTCAGAAATCTTAAACTGTTATTACGGTCTAACTTCGGATATAATTTCTGAGTATTATACATGTATCAATCGTATTTTATTAAGCGATATTATTATGATAAATAATCATTTTTTTTACATCTACGAACATGTAAACGATGCAATAAAAAATCTATATAATTTTCAATATTCTAAAAAATATATATTATTTGTTACGAAAGCTAAATAGAATCAAATGAATCGAAATAAAATATTGGTAAAACGTTATAACACAAAACGCGTAATCACGCGAATAAGGCGTTGTATCACGAATAAAAAAGTGAAATTTGCGTTTTAACGCCTTTATTTGCGAAATAATGGCTTAACATTTTTAAATTTTATTTTGTTTGATACTACAGTAAAAACCCGCTTTACGACCACCCAGTTTTCGAGACCAACCCGCTAATACGACCGATTTTTAAAAGACCCGAATTTTTTATTCTTTATTTTAATGGTCGCTAACCCCGATTTTGAGACCACCCCGTTATTCCGTAATGCGACCAGTAAATTCAGTCCCATTTCGAAAATTCTGTACGTTTGGAAACCCATAAATACGACCGCGGGCACTTTCTCACCTTGATATTGACATGCGTGTATATTGCTGAAATCTTTTTGACACGTGATGTAAACAACAGTTGTCCTAGTTTTACGACATATTACGACATCCAGTTTACGGCAGAGGTCATGGTTACTTTGTATCAAATCCGGAAATGATCAATAATATTGCAGATAATTTCTTAATTTCACACCTTTAATGTCTTTGCTGGGGGATTAAAACAACAAAGTATTGAACAGAAAACTTTCAATAAGTTTTTTAGAGGTGTTGCTGCTATCATTATCTCTTTCGTTGCATAATTTTAAACAAAAACGATAAGGTTTTTGAAGTTGTTATCGGCGATGAAAACTGTGAAAATAATTAAAGGTTAATTGTTCGGTGTGCTTTGTAGTAAAATGGTGATTTAATAGAGTAAGTCGTGTCATTCTTTTAACAATAATGTAAAAATATGTTTGTGTTTAAAGACATTCATAATACGCTTTGTACCTCTAAAGAAGTTTAAAAATTTTATAATGTTAAAAAGTAAAAGAAAATAAATGAATATAAAAAAATAATAGTGTATGCTAAATATATCTTCTCATTTGAAATAGGTTAGCCCAGAATTAAACATGTGTACAGTACATGATATCCCTTAATATATTGCCTAGTTTTCTGTTTGGCCAAACTCATTAATGAGACCAACCCGCTATTAAGACCAGATTTGTAAAGTCCCGTCATTGGTCTCATTAGCGAGTTTTTACTGTATTATGCTTTTAAACTGTGTTGAATGTTTTTCTTTTACAACGAATTTATATTTTTCCGATAGCTATACGTTAATTGAGGTGTAATGAAAATATAAACTTTCAATGAACTATTATTTAAGCTCAACTTTTTTGAAGAAAAAAAATGAGCATTTGCTACAGTCATTTGTCGTTTCTTTGTCGCCGTTGCTGGTGCCTTCCGAAAACTTTGACAATGATTATGGGTTTCCTTCATTCACGGACACAATAACTCCTTGGGCAAGACCATCAAGCTGACTGATTAGACTGAACTGGACTTTTACTCATAAATGACTATTACTTTCAAGGTCAAATATTTGAATTTTGCTTGCTATTTGCTAAAATTGGCTATAATTGGTTATTTATGAATGGTTTTACTTCATACTTGGATAAAATATCCCGAGGACAAGACTTTGATGAAGACCAAATTTATTATGAATTTCACTCATGCGTTGAATGCCAAATTATTAAACTTTGCTTGTTTTCCAATAATTGGTTATAAACGGTTATTTATGAATGAATGAGCTTTTAACTTGAATATAACAATTTTGAGGACAAATCCTTAACGAGGACCTTATTGACATTAGCAATAAGGTGACAATATTGGATATGCGCTTGATTGTTGCTGTAATAGGTTATAACATTATTATTTTTTATGAATGGAATGTCTTTATACTTTAGCAAAAATACATTGACTTGTTAATGACCTTGACATCGGATGTCAAATTCTTGTAATTTCAATTTTTCATGCTATGATTTGCTATAAATTTTAAGGGTTATAAGGATTGTCTTCACACTTGGGTACAACAACCTATGTAACAACATACAAGAAGGTTATTGAACTTGTCACTGACCTTAACCTGACTTTTGCACTTAAGGTCAAATTAGTGACTATCTTATTTTTTACGGATTTCATATTGGACAAAAGAACACGTACTGACATGTTGGATGAGACATCAAGTCTAGATCTACATCAAATGAAAGAGCCATCTCATGTGAAGGGATCCTAATTTTCATGTATAGTGGTGTAGTAGAAGTTTCGTGAATCTCGATCTTTTGTTTTGATCGAGCTGACCAGACAATTAGCAAGGGTACAACTGACTCATTTTGCAAAGTAAATCGGTTTACAAATAAAAAAGTTTTTTAAATGGTTCAATGCAGGCTTGTAAAATCATAGCTTTGTTCGTTATAATTAAACTTCAACATTTAAATTATGTTTATGGTCTTCTTATCTATGTTTTGTATGTATGTATATATAGATGAGACTATAATGACAAATATGTGCACTCTCAATTTAATTCATCAATTTGAAATGATCGATTAAAAGAATTTTCTTTCTTTATCTCTAACTTTGCAGGATGACTTGATTGCAGGATCAGGTATAGCATTGAACATGTTTAAACAGGCAATCGAAGACAGTAAAAAGAATGTAAGTCCATGTTTAAGTAATGTATATATTTGATGTATAATAATTTGCATTTATATAATAAAGAGTTTTATTTGAAGTGATTATTTTCATTTATACTGTCCTTATACAAATAAAATCTTACGTTTATATTTAACGATGAAGTACATAGACATTTATCAAAACTAATTTTCTAAAAGTATTAATAGAAAGTTAAAAAATAAATCATTTTTATGTCTATAGATACAGACTGACCTTTAAGTAAGTGTTTTCCATTCAGAACTTATACTTTAGATGTTTAATGACGTTTTTTAATTTTGCATCAGTCGACCGAGAACAAACAGCGCATATATGTTTCATGTGTATTATCATTTTTATAATAGTTTTATAGTGTAAGAGTTCATTTGTTAAAGCCAATAACATGTACCATACTTGCTAATTTTTAAAATGCACTATGCTCATCCTTGAGTAAAATATTTCAGTTACAGAAATTTACTAAAATCTATGAAATTCTTTCTGATTATCCCAATTTGAATGAATAGACAATGTATGGGAAGCTGCACCTTCTATTACATGTCAAGTAAATTTGGTGTTTTCTTAAAAAGAAACATGCCAGTTTATTGATGACATAATATATTCATACTGTGACCACGTATAGTGTGTAGAATTGTAAACATACCATATCTAGTTTATGTTAAGTCAAAACATGTTTTTTAATATTTACAAAGAGGCTTTGTAGCAAGCATCAATATATTTCTAATATTATAACTGAGCAAAGTATATCTTTAAAATGAAACGACATAAAAAGTTCACCAAAGAAGACAAGAAGTGCTTTAAATAATCTTAAAGTTTTTTTTTTAAAACCGTAATTATAAAAGTAAATGTTGAAAAACTTGCTTAAAGCCACATTGTGCCTCAAAAACAAATACATTTCTAATTTTCTAGAAAGGGCAAACATGTATTTATAGGGTTCGAATTATGGCTTTAGACTAAGTTAAATGCTTTTAACGTGAAGAAAGTGGCGATAAAGTAAAATAATTTGTCAAAGTAGCAAAATGTAAACAAAGTAGTCTTTTGACTTCCAGACAAATTTTTTTTTTACTGCAACTACAATGTATACTTATTGGCATAAAGCTTTTAAAAATATAAAAAAACAACATTTGTTAGGCTTATGGGCCATGAATAGTTGATTTGTAAGTATCAAAACATGTTGCGCAAATCATTATCAAAATAAATTGTTATAAAAAGAAAATTTTATATTGAAAGGTTTCGACAGAAATCTGAAAATAAATCCTTATATCTAGCATCCGAGAACTTTGTGTAAGATGAACTATCATATACTTGTATTTCGATTTTGGATTTCAATTTTCAATATTGATTATTTTAGGAAAAGGAGATTTCAAGATTGGAAAAAAGAAGGACTCTAAATCCTTGATTATGTCGAGGTAAAGTTTCTTTCTCTGTTTAGTATTTATGTATTAATAAATCTTGCTTTATTTGCATAAAGAAAAAACACAACTAAATATGATAGTATAAATATATATATATCATATTTTATCAGGTTTAGTTTTTTTTTTAATTTAAAAATATATAATATAGACTTATAAAAATATAAAAAAGTATATATGAAATATAGAATTAAAAATTATATCAAAACCGTAAATTTGTCTTGCTTGATTGAGTAGGTCGGTCGTTTCCTATTTCGCCTGTTTACCTTTACACCGTTTTCAATTTTGTCCTCTGGTATTTCTAGACAATACTTCGTGTTCAGTCAAGCAGCATGTGCTTATTATGTTTCTGCAACTTCTCAGTAATATATCATGACTTTAAAACTTTTTATTTTAATTTCGTTTATCAGTTATATTTTGTTGGGGGAAATTCGCATTGATTAAACACATTCCATGAAATGCATGCCTACACTATTTGGCAAGAATAATCTTGGTATGCTCAATTACATTAGCAAGCGCTCGTAAAACAAATAATACATGTTATTCACGTCAGTCACATACCATTTAGAAATCAAGAATGAAATTTGAAGAGCGAAAAACAAGCAAAGGAAAAAAGGTTAGTTACATAGTTGGATATTTAAAAAAAAATATTTATATATTTCGCCTTTCATTGTTTATCATATTTTAAACTTAAGACATGAATTAAATAACACTTACCTACTTTTTAAATTTCATTTCTTAAAAATCATTATAATCTTCAAATCCTGCTAGCCATATACATGTCTTAAACTTATAAGATATATGTATGTTAATTTCTACCTTTTGCAAACCCATTTAATTATATCTCGGCAATGATTAAACAAATGATTTATATTTGCGGATAGCCTGTTTTAAATGGTCATATATTTCTTGAAGTGATAAATTATTCTTAGTTTTATGTTTTTGTTCAGCAAACTTTGCTAGTATAATATTTAGTTTATACATGGTAAAACGTTATCAAAGAATACGAGAACATGAATGATTGGTGAAAGATTCTGTTTAAAGCAGATTCTTCATAATATTTATGAAAATTTTGAAAATGTGTTTAAAAGTAAAATCTCGTTAAGTGAATCAAGAAAGTAATTGGCACATTGCAATCAGCACTTATAATCCACGTAAATTACAAAAAAGGATGTCAAAATAGCAAAAATAGCCCCTTCTTCGTTAGTAACGCAGAAGAAATATGGTGATTAATAATGCAAAATCATTCATTAATTGCACACAAGATAAATTATCACTTGAATCATTAATAGTTTTACTTTTCTTAAAATCTTAGTATATATTTTCCAATTTGTATTTTCTTGAAATATTTTGGCTTATCTGGAAGCATGCAGCTTTAATGCAAGGCCACACCAAAGTGAGTTATGCAGCGCAGCTGTTTTGTAAAAAAACAAAAACAAAGGAAAACATATTTTTCCTTTCGATCGCTCTTTTGTACAAGCTTGATGTATTTTTTTGGGTATTACATGTCCCCTGCAGGAGTTCATCCTTCCTGTAGATACATGCCAGTAGCAAAAATTCAAGACATACGTAAGGTATGCTATAGGTATTGATAAGATCTGGAAGTTGAGAAATCTAGTATTTTTTTAAAATTGAAAGCATATTTTAGTAATTTATAAAAATTGAAAATTAAATTCTTTGCAAAAACAAGAATCGAGCTAATAAATTCCAGTTTCTACTTTCGTTTTTATATCATACGAGTAGAGTAGATTTACTGATATACACTAAAGACCATTCCGATTTGATGTTTGTCTAGCTGTGTTGGATCGAGACACCATCCATAAAAAAATGCCGAACAAAATTCAATATGGCCGAAAAAATGGTTGCCAAAATCAGGTATTTTGAGATACCCTTCAGTAAATGTTCTATATTTTGCTAAATAATGCAATATCTCGAGTTATATGTTATTCTTATGTGTTTTAAAGAAACAAAAATCTTTTTAGAGTTGCACATAATATTGTTATAAGATTTTTTTTTTTGATTTTCCATTAAGTGACTCATAATTAAGTTTAACGCTTTTTTCAGACATTTTGAACATTAGTTTATAACTGTGAATAAAATCAAGATATAAAGTTTAATTTTTATAACTTATAATTAATATGAGAACAATACTTTATAGGGTGACCACTGAAGACTTCTTTAAAAAGTGATAATTGAATGACAAATATCTACTATAAACGTCAATTTAATGACAGATTTCTACTGTCAACTTCAGGTTCTCAGTTTTAATACGTAAATTTACCAGAATACAATGTAACTTTTATGGTCACTGAATAATATTTTACATATTGTTTGAAATTTCGTAGCTTGTAACAGCAGCTGTTACATTTTCAAGTACAAGTAAGCTACACACAAACAGTTTCATACACAATTTTGCTGTTGGCAACAATTTTTCAAAGAAGCTGTCATTTGATCAGATGTGTTTGTCTTAACCGAGTGTTTTAACCCATATATGCATGTATTGGCTTATATCGAAGAGTTCTGTGTTTTCTTTTCATTTCCTCATACTCCATCGTGGCCTGGGATCCAACGTTATGTCTCTGGTTGGTTTTTATTTTATCATGAAATCACAACAATAGCTTCTTTATCATAACATTATTGGATTTTCTATTTTTGATTAATATTTTAAAAAAGCAAGGAGAGTGAATCTGAAAAAAAATACAAATCATTATGCTGTCAAATGTTTGACAAGGCTAAATCAGTTGCTTAAAAATTTGATTCAGCAGTAAATATAGATACATTATCAGACAGTCTCATTCTCGATGTTTGTTTGTTTGTTTCATTTTACGCCTTTTCCCAACAGTATTTCAGTCATATAGGCGGGCAGTTTCCTAACCATCGTTCCTGGAGAGTTACACCAGTACTAAACTACCTTCCTCCGTGCTAAACTACCAAAGCATCTCCCGGGGATCGAACCCACGCCAGAGAGGTAACTGGATTAGAAGTCATCGACTCTAACCCCTCGACCACGGAGGCGGTCCATTCTCGATGTAAAACTATTTTCAAAGACGGCTTCGGACTCTTCCGTGTAAATATGAATAGATATGAATAAAATCATGTTCTTCTTTGAAATTTTAAACAATCATGGGAACAAGTTCATGGGAACTGGATGACTTTTATCAAATTTGAAAGACTAATATTAACTTCTTGAAAATTTAAGTTCACGGAGGAACATCTTTTTCTGCATTTTAAAGAAAATTCTTTGGATCAATTTTTAGTTTTTCTAAACTAACTTTTACACGAATGAGCTAGCTGCATTTATTTGTCAAAATATTGTCGCTGTTATTTGGAGGGAATATAAATTTTACTATTTGATGATACTCTAGCTGCATAATGAACAAAAAGCATTTTTTCTAAGAAGTTGAACCAAGTCTTCCTTTAAAGTTTCTATCGGAAAGAAAGCTAGTAATAAAAATTGGATGTCTACTATTTAATCATGCATTCTTTATATCTTTAAGAATACCATGTTTCCATGTTGTATCATAAGGTTGAAGCTAAGTGCTAAGTGTTTATTTATACAGGCTTCTCTTATATTGTACATAATGATTGTTTTTACTATTTTGTTCACGGAAACATGACTGAAAGCTAGTAATTAATTAACCTCTAAATACCAAACTAGGGGATTATTTACCATTCTATCAGTTAATTGTAAGTGAAATTAGATGGTAATTTGTTCAGTAGTTTGGTCAGTGCTATTCAATTCAGGTTTAGAAATAGGGATAACCACAGCTTCTGTTAAACTTTAAAGAAATTCAAAACATACCTGAATGTTGTTGAATATATTTAGAAGTAATTGAAGGGATTGATGTAGAAGATGTTTGATAAATCGATCATAAATGTCATCTGGACCTGCTGCTGTTTCTTTTGCTTTCTTGATCGAATCAAAAAAATATTTGATAGAAAAGAGAGAAGTGTGAATGAAGTCGTTTGCTGAAGTTACATTTTTGTTCTCCAATAAATTTAGAAACTTAATACTGTACTCATTTAAATGATAATTTGAGGAAGATTAGTTTTGCGATCGTTTATGCTCATGCTTGCTTAATTTTCTTTTGTGGTTTTGCATCTTTACCAGTATTAGATTTAAATTAGATAACGGGATACTTTCTTAATTAACCGCTTATCTATTTAACTGCATCATATACTTTCCTAATAGGGATATTTGCATTTATATCTGAAACATATAATTTCCATGACTTGTGCTACGATTGATGAATTGATCTGCTAGCTTTGGCTCTAAATATCCATGATTTAAAAGGTTTTCGGATATAGACAATGCTCGATTTTTAAAAGCGAAGCTCTCTATTTATTTCCGGCTTTCTTACATTTATTGTTGAACCATGGTTTCTAAATTTTGCAATACGGCTGTAATACTCTTGTGAGCTATCTGGTATAATATTGAAGAATGTGTATAAGCTATTTCATCAGAAACAAAATAAAAATCGGACTTTTTTTAAAATCAGACTACAGTAAGAAATCAACAAAATTTCAAATTTAATTCGAGAAACTTTAGAAAACGATTACACAGTTACCAATGAAAATTGATATGATATATGTTTATTTGTGTTTTATCTTAATTCAAATATATAAAAAATGTGAAATTGTTCTTTCATTTTATACATAAATCTGCAATTTAGGATATCAAATCATTTATATTCACTTTTGGGATTTCACAGAGGCAGCGTGTGCCATTACCATTATTTACAATAAGGTCTATTTACCCAACCAACTTTTCGCGTCGAGTACGACAAAGAAAAGACATAGGTGTAGCAAACGTTTGTAAAATGGCAAAATATACCATTAACTAGTTTTCTAATGGTAATTAATACGTTTTTTTTAAATTATGTCATTCTGATAAACCCAGACTTAAGTCAAGAAAGAAAGGACTAAAAACAAGAAGCATGATAATATTAATACTTTTACTGAGGGATCAGACACGTCAGAAATAAAACAATCAGAAATGATAATATGACTAAGAATGCAAACAAAGAATACAATAGAAAGTAAGTCATATTAATCAGCAAGGCATAAGTGAATACAACAATTCCGCACATAAATATTAAACATCAGAATTAAATAACACTTTAAACATCACAATACTAAACAGAACATAACATCAAAAATACATCAAAGCACAAATAATACATTCACATTCCAATATTTAACATAACAAGCCATTATGATAATAAAAATGGGAGGGAGGGAGCTGCAAAATTAAAGAACAACTAAAGGAATGACTTGTAACTAAACATGTCTGACAAAAACTGTGCAGTTTACGCGCAATGCTGAATATTTATAGACAGCGTAAGAATACAAAAATTCAATGAACCAAAACAGTTAACCCAGGCAAATACAAATGACGTCATCAACACTAATAAGGGATAAGGAAAATCCCACGCCAATCCATAATTAAAAGATTTTCTATGTAGAAAATGCTGTAAATTATGTCATTCTGATAAACCCAGACTTAAGTCAAGAAAAGAAAGGACTAAAACAAAGAAGCATGATAATATAAATACTTTAACTGAGGGATCAGACACGTCAGGAATTAAACAATCAGAAATGATTATATGACTAAGAATGCAAACAAAGTATACAATAGAAAGTAAGTCATATTAATGAGCAAAGCATTAGTGAATACAATAATTCCACCAAACTCAGCCAAACACAAAGCAAGCAAACAAAGCAACAAAAAAGGTAATTGAAATAAAGCTAGCAAACACAAAACAAAGCAAACAAAGCAAACAAAACAACAAAACAAAAACAAACAAAAAACAAAAAAAAAACAACAATCAAACCAGCAGTTTTGCATTCCACAAACACAAGCATAAAAGAAAATTTTAGTGACATTATCTCCCATCAATATTAGAAAATGACAAATAAATGTCACAGTTACTAGAAATTAATAATAAATAAATCCAAGCAAAGCTGCAGAAAAATTCAAATTGCATAATTTTCAAATTAGTCAAAAATTACACTAATTACAACTAGAAGATAATGTCATTTGTAAAAAGCACAATTCTAACAAGAATAATCCTATATAAACTTACAAGATATCTGTCCGATAAATAATCCTAAAATGTATAAAACATAACATGTCATAACATAAGTTTAGAACATTGATCAGACAATTGAAGCCAAGGTGACCAACAAATAAATGTTAACATACTGACAAAAAGACAAAATGTCACGTAAGAAATCAAAGGTCAAGAGCATAACTACTTCCCCTTAAAACCCTTGAAAACATGTGACTAAAATAGTCTGCATGCCAACATTCATTTGCCAGACCACACTTATAAACGATTTATATTCAAATAATATGAACGTAACATTGAAATATACACACAATTTACTATATACAACTAATATAATGTATGCGCCGCCTGTTGGCCTCTTAAAATAACATTATCTACCTTACATGGCAAACTTGCCCTTAACAATATGTGATATGGTGTTAATGAAAACACTTTGACGGACATCTGTTCCAGCACAATTAAGATGAAGTCTTCATCTTTAACAGCATAAATATTCCTTTAAGAATGACCCTTAAGGAGGAACTGTCTATAAGATTTAACAAACTGACAATTTCTTTCCTTACATTTTAGTTGTAATCTTTCGTTAACCAACTTAACCTTTTCATTAGGGATATCCAAATCCACCGGTCTTGGTAAAATACTAGATACAATGATATATGCAGAAGGATTGTGAATCCAAATAACATTAAGTAATTCATTTGTTAATCCGACTATATCATCAACTGTTAACTTTTCTCTTTAGTTAATATTATTTGTACCAACGTGCAAAATAATATACGGAGCTTAACCCAGATTAGGATCTGCATCTATTTGATCAATCATCATTTGTAAAGTGTACCCTCTAAACGGGAAAACTGTAGTGAACCATATTCCTTTAAAATATTTGGCAATTAAATCACTCAGAATGTGAACTCGTACATCTGTAATGAAAAAGATGTACATTAATTGATTTATAAACTTGATATTCAATATCATTGATCAAATGTTCTGAATTAAAAAGTTGTCTCAAACATATTAGATAAAACATGTACTTTGTCTGACCAATCTAATTCTAAATAATGACGAAAGGCATCTGATTTCCAATCACCAATTAATTTTATACTCTCAGGAAGTGTTAGAACGAAAAGCTAATGTAGCAAAACTCCTTCTAAATGAATGAGTGGAAAAAAGATCTAGATTTAAACCAATATTTTCAATGCAAAGACGTAATTTCTTTTGAATCGGTTTATATGATATATACGACCCATCTTTTAAAGAGAAAAATAAATCATTCTGTCTATGTAATTTTAAACCTGCCATTAATTCATAAACATACACTGGACATAATCCTGATTCTTTCAATCGAAGTATTGGACTAATTTACTCCCTTTCTCCAAATTGTAATTGAAGAACAACTAAAGGAATGACTTGTAACTAAACACGTGTCTGACAAAAACTGTGCAGTTTACGCGCAATGTTTAATATGTATAGACGGCGTAAGAATACAAAAATTCATTGAACCAAAACAGTCAACCCAGGCAAATACAAATGACGTCATCAACACTAATAATAGTTAAGGAAAATCCCATGCCAATCCATAATTAAAATATTTTCTATATAGAAAATGCTGTAGTTTATAAAATTTATTTATAAAAATCCTTATTTATTTTTTCTTTTCCATAAAAAATCATTTTATTTAAAAAAATCAGTCCCTTTAGAACCAAAAAAGATAAGAATATCCTATTTTGGTAGTTTCAACATAGATGCTCGAGTATTTTTATTTAATAAAGTTCAGCCGCTATCATGGCGTCCATTTTGAATTTTGGGAACCATATTGATTGAGCTTGAGGTCTCGATGAAATATGATGGGTAAGATATCTGACTTTAAACATACAAAGTGGTTTGGTTGTAGAATTATCTGAACGACTCGTGTATTTTACCCTCGTAAGTACAATCTATATCAGTATATTTCTATTATATTTCTGCCTTTTGCCATAAATATCTATTGACTTGATTACGTATGTCATTCAATATTATGTTATATTTTTTCATTTTATTCCGTTTACCAGTTATATTTTGTTGGGGGGGGGGGTCGTTATGATTTAACACATTCCATGTAATGCATGCCGTCACTATGTTGCAAACACAATCTGCATTTGCAGGTGCTCATTAGATAATTAATACTTATTATTCACGTCAATCGTATATCATTTAGAAATCAAGAATGAGATTTGAAGAGGGACAGCCAAGCGGAACAAAGAAAAGTAAGTGACATGGTTGGATTTTTGCAAAGAATAAAGCTAAAAGGTTTTCGGCATCAGTTTTTCCTTTTAAAAGAGTACAGTACTTTACTGATATACACATTAGGACCATCACCAATTGGTAACAATTTCTTTCATTGATATTTAAAAGTAAAGCTTTTTTTGCACGGTTCCATGATTTCGTAAATTGTGTGAATCTGTGGACAGTAAATAAAGGTTTTTAAAGGTGTGTATCAGTATAAATTTTTATTCAATAAATGGTTAAATATAAAAAATAAAAAACATAAACAAAAGATATATGGTAAAA